>NC_056450.1:43900494-43992994 GCF_018296145.1 Oncorhynchus tshawytscha
GTTCAACACAGTTCTTATAGCTTTAGACTGAGGAAAGAAACGTATTGGTCTACTGTTTGATTTATTTCACTGTGAGAGATAGAGTGAGAGATAGAGTGAGAGATAGAGTGAGAGATAGAGTGAGAGATAGAGTGAGAGATAGAGTGAGAGATAGCCTATATAATGAAACTGCCTTGATGTTCTGTAAATCCAACCGATGTACAAAACCAAGAGACACAACAGAACAAGCAGATGAATAAAATACAATTGTATCAAAACATATATTTTTTTAAAGTACATATTGTTGCACGGAGGAGGAATTAGTGTTTGGCAGAATTATTGTTTACAAATGATTAATTTACTAAACTCAGAATCTGAACATTAGAATAGTTAACATTACAAAATGTTTGTCTATATAGTTGTTCATAGTGATATCTATACAGCACATACGAATACATTCTCTCAACAATCTAATATTACTATTGTCAACATTATAATCCATTTTTAAATAGATGTATTTTTATAATAACATTTTTCATATGGTACTATGTTCAAGTTTATATTCTCTCTTTTTTTCACCACAATAACTAACATCTAATCTCTCCCCCTCCCTGTTCCCTCACTTCTTTATGTTTAGGTAACTCTCCCCCCGTCCCCCATTTACTCAGCACACAGATAGATGCACAAACAGACACACAGGAAGGAGTGCGGCATTGTGGGTACTGTAGTTTCCAGGCACCACACTCCTCCCCCCGTCACTCTGCTGACTCTCTGTGGAGAGGAAAAGAAGACAGGAAACATTAAGAGAGAGGGGTGTTTTAAATCTGACCCTACGAGGTCCGCTGTGCAAACAGACACACAGGAAGGAGTGTGGCATTGTGGGTACTGTAGTTTCCAGCTGTACTGTTCTACCTGATAACTACTTGCATCCACCGGTGTCCCAGGTCTAAATCAGTGTCTGATTACAGGGGAACAATGGGAGAGAGAGAAAAAAGCAGTGGCACTGGCCTGTAGGTCCAGATTGTGAATTTGAGAGTTAAAGGAGATGAGCTGCAACGCCACCAACACTCCTGATCATCCTGTTGCTCCTGACTGAGTGGAACTAAACACGTGGAGGTAGTGAACAAAACTAAATCATGGAGAATCCTATTTGGGTTCACATACAGTATATGTTTATTATGCGATAATGAACTCATTCTGTGTGAGTTTAATATAAATCAATATATATATATATATATATATATATATGAATATATAATAATATAATATATAAAATAAATATAAAATATTCTTCATAACATCTCATAATAATTCCTCATAATATCAGTAAGGCTGTCTAATAAAATATATGAAAGTAAAATTATTATAATAAATAACCATGTGAAAACAATATAATGCGACTCGCCAGCCGCCAGCCGCCTCCACACTTCCTATTTTCTCCTCCCCCTCACATCTGATTGGCGAAGGAGGTGGGTGTGTGTCCATACTCTCCGCCCTCCTGGTTGTAGCCCTGCTGCTGCTGGTTGTATTCTGGCTTGTAGTCCCCCTGGGCGCTGGCGTAAGGGTCCTGCTCGTACCCCGCCTGCTGGCCGTACGAGTCTGGGGCGGGCTGCTTCTCCTGGGGAGGAGGGGCGCGCATGAAGGGGGCGATGATGCCGGTCTCCTTAAAGACGAACCACAGGTTTCCTCCCCACAAGACCAGGTTCATGAAGCCAAAACACTGCGAGGAGAGAGAGAAGGCAGCCAGAGAGAGGCAGAGAGAGAGAGAGGCAGAGAGCGATAGGCAGAGAGAGAGAGAGAGAGAGAGAGGTAGAGAGAGGTAGAGAGGTAGAGAGAGAGGCAGAGAGAGAGAGAGGTAAAGACACAAAGAGGTAGAGAGAGACAGAAAGAAAGGGAGGCAGAGAGAGTGACAGGGACATAAGACTAGATATGTGCACAACTTTCACTGGGGACGGGGAGGACGGGGACATTCTGAAATTGCATTTTTGTGCCCCCCAGTTTTATAATTGGAATGTGATACACAACGAGGCAACGGTGTGCTTTAGGACCATGTGGGCGCCTCCAAGCAGTCGGGGAAGCTGTTTGGAGTGTTTATCCGACTGGATAAAAATAATAATAAAAATAAATTATGTCCCCCCCAATTCTAAAACCAATGTTGCGACCCTGGGTCTAGATACTGGATGGGAAGGAGAGGAAGGGAGGAGAGGAAGGGAGGAGAGGAAGGGAGGAGAGGAAGAGAGAGAGGAAGGGAGAGAAAGGAAGGGAGGAGAGGACGGGAGGAGAGGAGAGGAAGAGAGAGAGGAAGGGAGAGAGAGAGGAAGGGAGAGAGAGAGGAAGGGAGGAGAGGAAGGGAGGAAACGCAGGGAGGAGAGGAAGAGACATAGGAAGGGAGAGAGAGAGGAAGGGAGAGACATAGGAAGGGAGGAGAGGAAGGGAGGGGAGGAGAGGCAAGGACAAGGGGAGATCTCTCATGACAGTAACAAGGCTCCAGGGAGATCTCTGATGACATTAACAAGGATCCAGGATCCAGGGAGATCTCTCAGGACATTAACAAGGATCCAGGGAGATCTCTCAGGACATTAACAAGGCTCCAGGGAGATCTCTCAGGACATTAACAAGGATCCAGGGAGATCTCTCATGACAGTAACAAGGATCCAGGGAGATCTCTCATGACAGTAACAAGGCTCCAGGGAGATCTCTCGTGACATTAACAAGGTTCCAGGATCCAGGGAGATCTCTCATGACAGTAACAAGGATCCAGGGAGATCTCTCAGGACATTAACAAGGATCCAGGGAGATCTCTCAGGACATTAACAAGGATCCAGGGAGATCTCTCAGGACATTAACAAGGTTCCAGGATCCAGGATTCAGGGAGATCTCTCATGACAGTAACAAGGTTCCAGGATCCAGGATCCAGGGAGATCTCTCATGACAGTAACAAGGCTCCAGGGAGATCTCTCGTGTAGGATCCAGGGAGATCTCTCATGACAGTAACAAGGATCCAGGGAGATCTCTCATGACAGTAACAAGGCTCCAGGGAGATCTCTCAGGACATTAACAAGGATCCAGGATCCAGGGAGATCTCTCATGACATTAACAAGGATCCAGGATCCAGGGAGATCTCTGAAGACATTAATAGGGATCCAGGGAGATCTCTCAGGACATTAACAAGGATCCAGGATCCAGGGAGATCTCTCATGACATTAGCAAGGATCCAGGGAGATCTCTCAGGACATTAACAAGGATCCAGGGAGATCTCTCAGGACATTAACAAGGATCCAGGGAGATCTCTCAGGACATTAACAAGGATCCAGGGAGATCTCTCAGGACATTAACAAGGATCCACGTAGATCTCTCAGGACATTAACAAGGATCCAGGGAGATCAAAAAGACGTGGGAGAAGTCAACAGTCTCACATGAGAGGGTTATTATTAAAAACATGTATATTGCAGATCAATCATTAATATCTAATTTCAATTAATGTAATGTAAGATCTCTGTTACAATGAATGCCTATGGAAAGGTATTGCTTTGACAGAGTGATCGACCACCGGAACTATTAATAAGTAGACAATATTATTGTAATGCAACCGAACACAGCAGAGACACTCACATTGTAAAACCACTGCTACAATAAACTGTTATAGTGAAGCCAAAGCAGACACTCACAACGGAGGTGTTGAGTCCAGACATGACGGGGTCGTGAACTTCATGACAGAGGTTCCCCTCCTCGTCGCAGGCTGAGATCAGATCCACCACCTTCTCAGGGTCCGTGGACGCCTTGACATCCGACAGGCCCTTAGCCCACGCAGCTGAGCTGACCAACCACATGAAGGTGAACACACACGTCACGCCAAAATCCTGTGGTAAACGGGGAATGAGAGATCAAACTCATGACAAACTCATAGAATGCGATGAGACAAGGATAACCCTCCCTAACCCGGACGACGCTAGGCCAATTGTGCGTCGCCCCACGGACCTCCCGGTCGCGGCCGGCTGCGACAGAGCCTGGGCGAGAACCCAGAATCTCTGGTGGCACAGCTAGCGCTGCAGTACAGTGCCTTAGACCACTGCGGCAGAGCCTGGGCGAGAACCCAGAGTCTCTGGTGGCTTAGCGAGCGCTGCAGTGCAGTGCCTTAGACCACTGCGGCAGAGCCTTGGCGAGAACCCAGAGTCTCTGGTGACTTAGCGAGCTCTGCAGTGCAGTGCCTTAGACCACTGCGGCAGAGCCTGGGCGAGAACCCAGAGTCTCTGGTGGCTTAGCGAGCGCTGCAGTGCAGTGCCTTAGACCACTGCGACAGAGCCTGGGCGAGAACCCAGAGTCTCTGGTGGCACAGCTAGCGCTGCAGTGCAGTGCCTTAGACCACTGCGACAGAGCCTGGGCGAGAACCCAGAGTCTCTGGTGGCTTAGCGAGCGCTGCAGTGCAGTGCTTAGACCACTGTGCCACCTACAGCTAGCGCTGCAGTGCAGTGCCTTAGACCACTGCGCCACCTGGAGGCCAAATAAGCTTTTTTTTGTACCTATGGAACATTTCAGGAATATTTTATTTCATGAAACATGGGACCAACACTGTTGCGTTCATATCTTTTTTCAGTATATATATTTAAAAACAAATTAATACCACAGCAGCTCGGGCACAGGTTGACACTTATCTGTCTTGTCTTATCATGCCTGTACACACTATTCCCTTGGGACCCTCCCCAACTCACGATGAGTGGTCCCTTGTTGTTCTCCCGGTACTTCTCCAGGGCGAAGACGTAGACGCTGAGCGCAGCCATGGAGTAGAGGAAGGCAAACACACCGATGGTGACGAAGAACTCTGCTGAGGAAGAGTAGTCACCAACCAGGAAGAGACGCTCGGGTGGACCCCCCTTGCAGGTCGGGGCGTCAAAGTATACTTGGTGAAGCCTGAAGAAAGAGAGGAGCAGGAGGATAGTCACGGACCTTGTGATATGGAATAGTGTTTTGGAGGAAGTTCCATTATTAACCATACTCGCATGATGAATAACCATTGCCTTGGAGCTAAAGACTTATGTTAGCTCCTTGAGTCTATAACTCAGCAGGCCATAACAGTCCTGGTCCTGATCAACAGAGAGAACAGAGAAACCTTGACTAACCTGAAAGGATACTCAAATTCCACCCCTATACTCAGGTCGCTCTCGGTCCTGTTTTTACACTCCACACTCATCTTGAACATCCCAGAGTAACTCCCACATGTTGAGAATGCAAAGATGGCAAAGATCTGCAGGAAAGGAGAGAATAGAAGAAGAGATAAGAGGATAGGAGAGGAGGAGTGAAGAAAATAGAGAAGGAGAGGAGAGGAGAGGAGGAGAGAAGAGAGAAGAAGAGAATAGGAGAGAAGAGAGAAGAATAGAATAGGAGAGGAGGAGGGAAGAGTATAGAGAATAGAAAAGAGGAGGATAGGAGAGGATGGAAGAGAAGAGAGAAGAAGAGGAGAGAAGAGAGAAGAAGAAGAGGATAGGAGAGAAGAGACGAGAGAAGAAGAGGAGAGGAGAAGAGAGAAGAGAGGATAGGAGGGAAGAGAAGAGAGAAGAGGATAGGAGAGGAGAGAAGAAGAGGATAGGAGGAGAGAGAAGAAGAGGAGGAGAGAGAAGAAGAGGATAGAAGAGGATAGGAGAGGGGAAGAGAAGAAAAACACAGGGCCAGGAGAATAAAGAATAACAGTATGATGTCAACACTTAGAGACACTGAGGGACTGATATTTGCAGTGTGAAAGCCAAGTTAACACTCTCCAAGTTCAACACACTTCAATTCATTTGAAAGTTATGGTTGACTAATTGACAATACAACTCACAAACAAGGGCTCAACACACCACACAACACAAAAAAACAGACCTTCACAAATACAACTGTCTCTTTCACTTTGACTCAGCAAAAAAAAGAAACGTCCTCTCACTGTCAACTGCGTTTATTTTCAGCAAACTTTAACATCTGTAAATGTTTGTATGAACATAACAAGATTCAACAACTGGGACATAAACTGAACACTTTCCACAGACATGTGACTAACAGAAATGGAATAATGTGTCCCTGAACAAAGGGGGGGTCAAAATCAAAAGTAACAGTCAGTATCTGGTGTGGCCACCAGCTGCATTAAGTACTGCAGTGCAACTCTTCCTCATGGACTGCACCAGATTTGCCAGTTCTTGCTGTGAGATGTTACCCCACTCTTCCACCAAGGCACCTGCAGGTTCCCTGACATTTCTGGGGGGGATGGCCCTAGCCCTCACCCTCTGATCCAACAGGTCCCAGATGTGCTCAATGGGATTGAGATCCAGGCTCTTCTCTGTCCGTGGCAGAACACTGACATTCCTGTCTTGCAGGAAATCGCGCACAGAACGAGCAGTATGGCTGGTGGCATTGTCATGCTGGAGGGTCATGTCAGGATGAGCCTGCAGGAAGGGTACCACATGAGGGAGGAGGATGTCTTCCCTGTAACGCACAGCGTTGAGATTGCCTGCAATGACAAGTTCAGTGTGATGATGCTGTGACACACCGCCCCAGACCATGACGGACCCTCCACCTCCAAATCGATCCCGCTCCAGAGTATAGGCCTCGGTGTAACGTACAATCCAAGATGGCGTACCAGTGCAGACGTGTTTTGTCGTTGTCCTGTGTAAATATAGTTTTTATGTTGTCTTTTTTTGTATATATTTAAATATTTTTCTATATCTTTTAAATTTTAAAATTAAATATTAAATATACCTTCCGGCAACACGCCTCACCCAATGTGATACGGGTGTGCTATTTTTAGACCTTATAGCTAGAACCTCCAGCCCTGTGTGTAGTTAACTGACCCTCGCTGCCCATTCATCACCATTTTACCTGTATGTTGTCTTAGCTGATTAGCTATTGTTGTCTTTCCCATGGTTGTCTTAGCTAGCTCTCCCAATCAACACCTGTGAATGCTTTATGCCTCGCTTTATGTCTCTCTCTAATGTCAATATGCCTTGAATACTGTTGTTTAGGGTAGGTATCATTGTTTTATTTTACTGCAGAGCCCCTAGTCCCACTCAACATGCCTCAGATACCTCTTTTGTCCCACCTCCCACACATGCGGTGACCTCACCCAGCATAACTACTGCCTCCAGAGATGCAACCTCTCTTATCGCCACGCAATGCCTAGGTTTACCTCCACTGTACCTGCACCCCACCATACCCCTGTCTGTACATTATGCTCTGAATCGATTCTACCATGTCCAGAAATCTGCTCCTTTTATTCTCTGCCCCAACGCACTAGACGACCAGTTTCGATAGCCTTTAGCCGTACCCTCATCCTACTCCTCCTCTGTTCCTCGGGTGATGTAGAGGTTAACCCAGGCCCTGTGTGTCCCCAGGCGCTCTCATTTGTTGACTTCTGTAACCGTAAAAGCCTTGGGTTCACGCATGTTAACATCAGAAGCCTCCTCCCTAAGTTTGTTTTACTCACTGCTTTAGCACACTCTGCCAACCCTGATGTCCTTGCCGTGTCTGAATCCTGGCTTAGGAAGGCCACCAAATATTCTGAGATTTCCATCCCCAACTACAACATTTTCGGTCAAGATATAACTGCTAAAGGGGGAGGAGTTGCAATCTACTGCAGAGATGGCCTGCAAAGTTCTGTCATACTTTCCAGGTCTATGCCCAAACAGTTTCAGCTTCTAATTAAAAAAATGAATCTCTCCAGAAATAAGTCTCTCACTGTTGCCGCCTGTTATAGGCCCCCCTCAGTTCCCAGCTGTGCCCTGGACACCATATGTTAATTGATTGCCCCCCCATGTATCTTCAGAGTTCGTTCTGTTAGGTGACCTAAACTGGGATAACCGGCCATCCTACAATCTAAGCTAGATACCCTCAATCTCACACAAACCCACCAGGTACAACCCTAAGTCCGTAAACAAGGAACCTACCAGGTAAAACCCTAAATCCGTAAACATGGGCACCCTCATAGATATCATCCTAACCAACTTGCCCTCTAAATACACCTCTGCTGTTTTCAACCAGGATCTCAGCGATCACTGACTCATTGCCTGCATCCATTATGGGTCCGCGGTCAAATGACCAGCCCTCATCACTGTCAAACACTCCCTAAAACACTTCTGTGAGAGGGCCTTTCTAATCAACCTGGCCTGGGTATCCTGGAAGGATATTGACCTCATCCCGTCAGTAGAGGATGCCTGGTTGTTCTTTAAAAGCGATTTCCTCACCATCTTAAATAAGCATGCCCCATTAAAAAAAAAATTGAACTAAGAACAGATATAGCCCGTGGTTCACTCCAGATGTTACTGCCCTCGACCAGCACAAAAACATCCTGTGGCAGACTGCAATAGCATCAAATAGTCCCCGCGATATGCAACTTTTTAGGGAAGTCAGGAACCAATATACACAGTCAGAAAACCTAAGGCTAGCTTTTTCAAACATAAATGTGCATCCTGCAGCACTAATTCCATAACGTTCTGGGACACTGTAAAGTCCATGGAGAATAAGAGCACCTCCTTCTGGGACACTGTAAAGTCCATGGAGAATAAGAGCACCTCCTTCTGGGACACTGTAAAGTCCATGGAGAATAAGAGCACCTCCTTCTGGGACACTGTAAAGTCCATGGAGAATAAGAGCACCTCCTCCTGGGACACTGTAAAGTCCATGGAGAATAAGAGCACCTCCTTCTGGGACACTGTAAAGTCCATGGAGAATAAGAGCACCTCCTCCTGGGACACTGTAAAGTCCATGGAGAATAAGAGCACCTCCTTCTGGGACACTGTAAAGTCCATGGAGAATAAGAGCACCTCCTTCTGGGACACTGTAAAGTCCATGGAGAATAAGTCCACCTCCTCCTGGGACACTGTAAAGTCCATGGAGAATAAGAGCACCTCCTTCTGGGACACTGTAAAGTCCATGGAGAATAAGAGCACCTCCTCCTGGGACACTGTAAAGTCCATGGAGAATAAGAGCACCTCCTTCTGGGACACTGTAAAGTCCATGGAGAATAAGAGCACCTCCTCCTGGGACACTGTAAAGTCCATGGAGAATAAGAGCACCTCCTTCTGGGACACTGTAAAGTCCATGGAGAATAAGAGCACCTCCTTCTGGGACACTGTAAAGTCCATGGAGAATAAGAGCACCTCCTTCTGGGACACTGTAAAGTCCATGGAGAATAAGAGCACCTCCTCCTGGGACACTGTAAAGTCCATGGAGAATAAGAGCACCTCCTTCTGGGACACTGTAAAGTCCATGGAGAATAAGAGCACCTCCTTCTGGGACACTGTAAAGTCCATGGAGAATAAGAGCACCTCCTTCTGGGACACTGTAAAGTCCATGGAGAATAAGAGCACCTCCTTCTGGGACACTGTAAAGTCCATGGAGAATAAGAGCACCTCCTTCTGGGACACTGTAAAGTCCATGGAGAATAAGAGCACCTCCTTCTGGGACACTGTAAAGTCCATGGAGAATAAGAGCACCTCCTTCTGGGACACTGTAAAGTCCATGGAGAATAAGAGCACCTCCTTCTGGGACACTGTAAAGTCCATGGAGAATAAGAGCACCTCCTCCCAGCTGCCCACTGCACTGAGGCTAGGTAACACTGTCACCACTGATAAATCCACCATAATCGAACGTTTCAAGAAGCATTTCTCTACGGCTGGCCATGCTTTCCTCCTGGCTACCTCAAACCCGGCCAACAGCTCCGCACCCCCTGCAGCTACTTGCCCAAGCCTCCCAGCTTCTCCTTCACCCAAATCCGGATAGCAGATGTTCTGAAAGAGCTGCAAAACCTGGACCCGTACAAATCAGCTGGGCTAGACAATCTGGACCCTCTCTTTCTAAAATTATCTGCTGCCATTGTTGCCACCCCTATTATTAGTCTGTTCAACCTCTCTTTCGTATCGTCTGATAGTCATAAAGATGGGAAAGCTGCCGCGGTCGTCCCCCTCTTCAAAGGGGGACACTTTAGACCCAAACTGTTACCGACCTATATCTATCCTAGCCCGTCTTTCTAAAGTCTTCAAAAGCCAAGTTAAAAAACAGATCACTGACCATTTCGAATCCCACCGTACCTTCTCCGCTGTGCAATCTGGTTTCCGAGCTGGTCACGGGTGCACCTCAGCCACGCTCAAGGTCCTAAACGATATCATAACCACCATTGATAAAAGACAATACTGTGCAGCCATCTTCATCTACCTGGCCAAGGCTTTCGACTCTGTCAATCACCATATTATTATCGGCAGACTCAACAGCCTTGGTTTCTCAAATGACTGCCTCGCCTGGATCACCAACTACATCTCAGATAGAGTTCAGTGTGTCAAATCGGAGGGCCTGTTGTCCGGACCAACAATTATCGGGCCGACTCTCTTCTCTGTATACATCAATGATGTCGCTCTTCCTGCGGGTGATTCCTTGATCCACCTCTACGCAGACGACACCATTCTGTACACATCTGGCCGTTCTTTGGACACTGTGTTAACTAACTTCCAAACAAGCTTCAATGCCATACAACACTCCTTCCGTGGTCTCCAATTGCTCTTAAATACAAGTAAAACTAAATGCATGCTCTTCAACCGATCGCTGCCCGCAGCTGCCCGCCCGACCAGCATCACTACTCTGGACGGTTCTGACTTAGAATATGTGGACAACTACAAATACCTAGGTGTCTGGTTAGACTGTAAACTCTCCTTCCAGACTCACATTAAGCATCTCCAATCCAAAATTAAATCCAGAATCGGCTTCCTATTTCGCAACAAAGCATCCTTCACTCATGCTGCCAAACATACCCTCGTTAAACTGACTATCCTACCAATCCTCGACTTCGGCGATGTCATTTACAAAATAGCCTCCAACACTCTACTCAGCAAACTGGATGCAGTCTATCACAGTGCCATCCATTTTGTCACCAAAGCCCCATATACCACCCACCACTGCGACCTGTATGCTCTCATCGGCTGGTCCTCACTACATATTCGTCGCCAGACCCACTGGCTCCAGGTCATCTATAAGTCTTTGCTAGGTAAAGCTCTGCCTTATCTCAGCTCACTGGTCACTATAACAACACCCACCCGTAGCACGTGCTCCAGCAGGTATATTGCGCTGGTCATCCACAAAGCCAACACCTCTTTTGCCGCCTTTCCTTCCAGTTCTCTGCTGCCAATGGCTGGAACGAATTGCAAGAATTACTGAAGCTGGAGACTTATATCTCCCTCACTAACTTTAAGCATCAGCTATCTGAGCAGCTTACCGATCGCTGTACCTGTACATAGTCCATCTGTAAATAGCCCACCCAATCTACCTCATCCATATATTGTTTTATTAACTTTTCTGCTCTTTTGCAGACCAGTATTTCTACTTGCACATCATCATCTGCACATCTATCACTCCAGTGTTAATTTGCTCATTTGTAATTACTTCGCTACTTTGGCCTATTAATTGCCTTACCTCCTTACTCCATTTGCACACACTGTATATAGATTTTTCGATTGTGTTATTGACTGTACTTTTGTTTATTCCATATGTAACTCTGTGTTGTTGTTTTTTGTCGCACTGCATTGCTTTATCTTGGCCAGGTCACAGTTGTAAATGAGAACTTGTTCTCAACTGGCCTACCTGGTTAAATAAAGGTGAACTAAATGTTTAAAAAAAAAAATCCTTTGGCGATAAACGCGAATCTAACCATCACCCCTGGTGAGACAAAACCGTGACTCATCAGTGAAGAGCACTTTTTGACAGTCCTGTCTGGTCCAGCGACGGTGGGTTTGTGCCCATAGGCGAAGTTGTTGCCGGTGATGTCTGGTGAGGACCTGCCTTACAACAGGCCTACAAGCCCTCAGTCCAGCCTCTCTCAGCCTATTGCGGACAGTCTGAGCACTGATGGGGGGGATTGTGCAATCCTGGTGTAACTCGGGCAGTTGTTGTTGCCATCTTGTACCTGTCCCGCAGGTGTGATGTTCGGATGTACCGATCCTGTGCAGGTGTTGTTACATGTGGTCTGCCACTGCGAGGACGATCAGCTGTCCATCCTGTCTCCCTGTAGCGCTGTCTTAGGCGTCTCACAGTACGGACATTGAAATGTATTGCCCTGGCCACATCTGCAGTAATCCACCTTATGGTAAAGTATTCAACCGTGTAGTAAATAATCAACCTTGTAGTAAAGTAATCAACCTTGTAGTAAAGTAATCAACCTGGTAGTAAAGTAATCAACCTGGTAGTAAAGTAATCAACCCTGTAGTAAAGTAATCAACCTGGTAGTAAAGTAATCAACCTGGTAGTAAAGTAATCAACCCTTTGGTAAAGTAATCAACCTGGTAGTAAAGTAATCAACCTTGTAGTAAAGTGATCAAGTAGTAAAGTAATCAATCTTGTAGTAAAGTAATCAACCCTGTAGTAAAGTAATCAACCTGGTAGTAAAGTAATCAACCTGGTAGTAAAGTAATCAACCTGGTAGTAAAGTAATCAACCCTGTAGTAAAGTAATCAACCTGGTAGTAAAGTAATCAACCCTGTAGTAAAGTAATCAACCTTGTAGTAAAGTAATCAACCTGGTAGTAAAGTAATCAAGTAGTCAAGTAATCAACCTGGTAGTAAAGTAATCAACCTGGTAGTAAAGTAATCAACCTTGTAGTAAAGTAATCAACCTGGTAGTAAAGTAATCAACCTTGTAGTAAAGTAATCAACCCTGTAGTAAAGTAATCAACCTGGTAGTAAAGTAATCAACCTTGTAGTAAAGTAATCAACCCTGTAGTAAAGTAATCAACCCTGTAGTAAAGTAATCAACCTGGTAGTAAAGTAATCAACCTTGTAGTAAAGTAATCAACCCTTTGGTAAAGTAATCAACCTGGTAGTAAAGTAATCAACCCTGTAGTAAAGTAATCAACCTGGTAGTAAAGTAATCAACCTGGTAGTAAAGTAATCAACCTTGTAGTAAAGTAATCAACCCTGTAGTAAAGTAATCAACCCTGTAGTAAAGTAATCAACCTTGTAGTAAAGTAATCAACCCTGTAGTAAAGTAATCAACCTGGTAGTAAAGTAATCAACCTTGTAGTAAAGTAATCAACCCTGTAGTAAAGTAATCAACCCTGTAGTAAAGTAATCAACCTTGTAGTAAAGTAATCAACCCTGTAGTAAAGTAATCAACCCTGTAGTAAAGTAATCAACCTGGTAGTAAAGTAATCAACCCTGTAATAGGAGGAAGAAATGTTTTCATGAAAACAAACCCACTGGGCACCTCAAACCCACTGGGCACACAATGGTTGAATCAATTATGTTTCCACCTCATTTCAATGCCATCTGTCTGTCTACTGGTGTGTGTGTGTGTGTGGTGTGTGTGTGTGTGTGTGTGTGTGTGTGTGTGTGTGTGTGTGTGTGTGTGTGTGTGTGTGTGTGTGTGTGTGTGTGTCTGTGTGTCTGTGTGTGTGTGTATATGTTTGTGTGGGAGGGGCAACAGCCTGGGGCCCACACACGACCCCAAGCGACAACAAACACAATAATCTCCCCGGCCATCCTATTGAAGTAGCCTTCCAGATTAGCCTGCTGTTTCCAGTCTAGGTCTAATCCCACTGTTTTCTGCTTTCAGAATCTATGTTTCATAGAATACACACAAAAAGGTGAAACGCATGGTCAGTTTGGATACCAAACTGTAGTTATTCATTATCTTGGTGTTGATGCGTGTCACCAGAGTTATCTAGCTGGTACTGTTGTAGCAATCCCTGGACAGACTGTGATGACCTGTGCAAGGTGTCATGACTCACCGCGGCCACCACATGTCGCCATGACTCTCTCAGGTTATGTTGTTGTTGTTACGGTTAATTACATATTCAAAAAGCACATCAACAGATAAGATGGAAGTGAATCTGAAGTGTACTGTTTTCCCCTTGGCGTTGTAGGACAAGAGGTCCCACCTTTCAATTGACCTTTCAATTGTTTGTTTTTTTGCATTAAACTTTCAGTTTGTCAGTTGTGATTCACGTAGAAGTGAATCTCTCATGAGGATAGTTTGTCTCCTGTTTTGTGTGAGGGTCATAGTACAGCGTATAGGGTTCTAGCAGCACTGGTTGGCAAATCCCTGCAGTAGGAGAATACCACTGAAATAGTGCTGTCTGCAACTCTAGAATACCACTGAAATAGTGCTGTTTGCTACTCTAGAATACCACTGAAATAGTGCTGTCTGCTACTCTAGAATACCACTGAAATAGTGCTGTTTGCTACTCTAGAATACCACTGAAATAGTGCTGTCTGCTACTCTAGAATACCACTGAAATAGTGCTGTTTGCTACTCTAGAATACCACTGAAATAGTGCTGTCTGCTACTCTAGAATACCACTGAAATAGTGCTGTCTGCTACTCTAGAATACCACTGAAATAGTGCTGTTTGCTACTCTAGAATACCACTGAAATAGTGCTGTCTGCTACTCTAGAATACCACTGAAATAGTGCTGTCTGCTACTCTAGAATACCACTGAAATAGTGCTGTCTGCTACTCTAGAATACCACTGAAATAGTGCTGTTTGCTACTCTAGAATACCACTGAAATAGTGATGTTTGCTACTCTAGAATACCACTGAAATAGTGCTGTCTGCTACTCTAGAATACCACTGAAATAGTGCTGTTTGCTACTCTAGAATACCACTGAAATAGTGCTGTTTGCTACTCTAGAATACCACTGAAATAGTGCTGTCTGCTACTCTAGAATACCACTGAAATAGTGCTGTCTGCTACTCTAGAATACCACTGAAATAGTGCTGTCTGCTACTCTAGAATACCACTGAAATAGTGCTGTCTGCTACTCTAGAATACCACTGAAATAGTGCTGTTTGCTACTCTAGAATACCACTGAAATAGTGCTGTCTGCTACTCTAGAATACCACTGAAATAGTGCTGTTTGCTACTCTAGAATACCACTGAAATAGTGCTGTCTGCTACTCTAGAATACCACTGAAATAGTGCTGTCTGCTACTCTAGAATACCACTGAAATAGTGCTGTCTGCTACTCTAGAATACCACTGAAATAGTGCTGTCTGCTACTCTAGAATACCACTGAAATAGTGCTGTTTGCTACTCTAGAATACCACTGAAATAGTGCTGTTTGCTACTCTAGAATACCACTGAAATAGTGCTGTCTGCTACTCTAGAATACCACTGAAATAGTGCTGTTTGCTACTCTAGAATACCACTGAAATAGTGCTGTCTGCTACTCTAGAATACCACTGAAATAGTGCTGTTTGCTACTCTAGAATACCACTGAAATAGTGCTGTTTGCTACTCTAGAATACCACTGAAATAGTGCTGTCTGCTACTCTAGAATACCACTGAAATAGTGCTGTTTGCTACTCTAGAATACCACTGAAATAGTGCTGTCTGCTACTCTAGAATACCACTGAAATAGTGCTGTTTGCTACTCTAGAATACCACTGAAATAGTGCTGTCTGCTACTCTAGAATACCACTGAAATAGTGCTGTTTGCTACTCTAGAATACCACTGAAATAGTGCTGTCTGCTACTCTAGAATACCACTGAAATAGTGCTGTTTGCTACTCTAGAATACCACTGAAATAGTGCTGTTTGCTACTCTAGAATACCACTGAAATAGTGCTGTTTGCTACTCTAGAATACCACTGAAATAGTGCTGTTTGCTACTCTAGAATACCACTGAAATAGTGCTGTTTGCTACTCTAGAATACCACTGAAATAGTGCTGTTTGCTACTCTAGAATACCACTGAAATAGTTATGTTTGCCACTCTAGACATACACACATGACATTTGATATAACTAAGTAGTCTTGGCTTGTGCAAACTGCAACAGCACATACTAGCAGGAGCCTGTCTCCTGTTTCTGTACACCTCCTGGATAGTGTCATGATGTTGGCCTGTTGGGGAGGTTTATGACCCCCATAAATACCTTTCCCCCCATTTCTCTCTCTCTCTACTCTAGAGTTGACTTTTGAAAAGCCCTTTGTTAACATAGCGATTCTGGGAACATCAAAAGGTGGGAAACGGAACCATATTTCGGTAATCCAACCAGTTGAAAATATGCGTTACTTAATGAATATGATGTCAGATCAGTTGGCATCTGAGACATGGTTACTGATAATAGGATGACATAAACTGTATCTTGGAAAGTCTACCCGTTCTAGTTATCAGATTCACATGGAATTGTTGTGCATTTTAAATGTTTAAATATGAAACTAACTGACTAACTCTGGACCTAGTGTTGTTCCTGGTCAGAGACTAACTCTGGACCTAGTGTTGTTCCTAGTTAGAGACTAACTCTGAACCTAGTGTTGTACCTGGTCAGAGACTAACTCTGAACCTAGTGTTGTTCCTAGTTAGAGACTAACTCTGGGCCTAGTGTTGTTCCTAGTTAGAGACCAACTCTGGACCTAGTGTTGTTCCTGGTCACAGAGAGAGAGGGGGAAAGGGAGTAGGAGGTGACGTGAGAGAGAAAGAGAGAGAGAGAGA
The DNA here is from genome assembly GCF_018296145.1 of Oncorhynchus tshawytscha. Classification (NCBI taxonomy): domain Eukaryota; kingdom Metazoa; phylum Chordata; class Actinopteri; order Salmoniformes; family Salmonidae; genus Oncorhynchus; species Oncorhynchus tshawytscha. Next base: position 43,916,913 of record NC_056450.1, read on the forward strand.
GAGAGAGAGAGAGAGAGAGAAGAGAGAAAGAGAGAGAGAGAGAGACAGAGAGAGGGAGGGAGAGAGAGAGAGAGAGATAACTTACCCATTCTAGAGCTTTGATGAAGCCCAGGGGAACTTTGAGGACTCTGAACTGTCCGCCCGCAACCAACTGGAAAATAAAATATATCATATAAACAGGCCCATCATCCTATCAACAGACCCATCATCATATCAACAGACCCATCAACATCATATCAACAGACCCATCATCCTCATATCAACAGACCCATCATCCTCATATCAACAGACCCATCCTCCTATCAACAGACCCATCATCCTATCAACAGACCCATCATCATATCAACAGACCCATCATCATCATATCAACAGACCCATCATCCTCATATCAACAGGCCCATCATCCTATCAACAGACCCATCATCATATCAACAGACCCATCAACATCATATCAACAGACCCATCATCCTCATATCAACAGGCCCATCATCCTATCAACAGACCCATCAACATCATATCAACAGACCCATCAACATCATATCAACAGACCCATCATCATCATATCAACAGACCCATCATCATCATATCAACAGACCCATTATCCTATCAACAGGCCCATCATCCTATCAACAGGCCCATCATCCTCATATCAACAGACCCATCATCCTATCAACAGGCCCAACATCCTATCAACAGGCCCATCATCCTCATATCAACAGACCCATCATCCTATCAACAGGCCAATCATCCTCATATCAACAGACCCATCATCCTCATATCAACAGACCCATCATCATATCAACAGACCCATCATCCTATCAACAGACCCATCATCCTATCAACAGGCCCATCATCCTATCAACAGGCCCATCATCCTATCAACAGGCCCATCATCCTCATATCAACAGACCCATCATCATATCAACAGGCCCATCATCCTATCAACAGACCCATATCAACAGACCCATCATCCTATCAATAGTAGTATAACACACAGGGTGATGAGACAGGGGAGGGTCACTAGGTACTGCTGCTAGTATAACACACAGGGTGATGAGACAGGGGGAGGGTCACTAGGTACTGCTGCTAGTATAACACACAGGGTGATGAGAGGGGAGGGTCACTAGGTACTGCTGCTAGTATAACACACAGGGTGATGAGACAGGGGAGGGTCACTAGGTACTGCTGCTAGTATAACACACAGGGTGATGAGACAGGGGAGGGTCACTAGGTACTGCTGCTAGTATAACACACAGGGTGATGAGACAGGGGAGGGTCACTAGGTACTGCTGCTAGTATAACACACAGGGTGATGAGACAGGGGAGGGTCACTAGGCACTGCTGCTAGTATAACACACAGGGTGATGAGACAGGGGAGGGTCACTAGGTACTGCTGCTAGTATAACACACAGGGTGATGAGACAGGGGAGGGTCACTAGGCACTGCTGCTAGTATAACACACAGGGTGATGAGACAGGGAGGGTCACTAGGTACTGCTGCTAGTATAACACACAGGGTGATGAGACAGGGGAGGGTCACTAGGTACTGCTGCTAGTATAACACACAGGGTGATGAGACAGGGGAGGGTCACTAGGTACTGCTGCTTGTATAACACACAGGGTGATGAGAGAGGGAGAGTCACTAGGTACTGCTGCTAGTATAACACACAGGGTGATGAGACAGGGGAGGGTCACTAGGTACTGCTGCTAGTATAACACACAGGGTGATGAGACAGGGGAGGGTCACTAGGTACTGCTGCTAGTATAACACACAGGGTGATGAGACAGGGAGGGTCACTAGGTACTGCTGCTAGTATAACACACAGGGTGATGAGACAGGGGAGGGTCACTAGGTACTGCTGCTAGTATAACACACAGGGTGATGAGACAGGGGAGGGTCACTAGGTACTGCTGCTAGTATAACACACAGGGTGATGAGAGAGGGGAGGGTCACTAGGTACTGCTGCTAGTATAACACACAGGGTGATGAGACAGGGGAGGGTCACTAGGTACTGCTGCTAGTATAACACACAGGGTGATGAGACAGGGGAGGGTCACTAGGTACTGCTGCTAGTATAACACACAGGGTGATGAGACAGGGGAGAGTCACTAGGTACTGCTGCTAGTATAACACACAGGGTGATGAGACAGGGGAGGGTCACTAGGTACTGCTGCTAGTATAACACACAGGGTGATGAGACAGGGGAGAGTCACTAGGCAGCGCCCCGTGTTCGCAATTACAAGACTGCTGCATCTGGCAGAGTCAGTTCTGGATGGTCTGCCATGTACTGTTTCATTTAGTGTCTGTTGGGGTTGGCTTGGGGTGTGATTATATTTCCCTATTGGCCATGTATAGGAGCCATGTATAGGAGCCATGCATAGGAGCCATGCATAGGAGCCATGCATAGGAGCCATGCATAGGAGCCATGTATAGGAGCCATGTATAGGAGCCATGTATAGGAGCCATGCATAGGAGCCATGCATAGGAGCCATGTATAGGAGCCATGCATAGGAGCCATGCATAGGAGCCATGTATAGGAGCCATGCATAGGAGCCATGCATAGGAGCCATGCATAGGAGCCATGTATAGGAGCCATGTATAGGAGCCATGTATAGGAGCCATGCATAGGAGCCATGCATAGGAGCCATGTATAGGAGCCATGCATAGGAGCCATGTATAGGAGCCATGTATAGGAGCCATGCATAGGAGCCATGTATAGGAGCCATGTATAGGAGGCATGTATAGGAGCCATGTATAGGAGCCATGCATAGGAGGCATGTATAGGAGCCATGTATAGGAGCCATGTATAGGAGCCATGTCATGTGTGTGAGCGAAACAGCGCCTCTGTCTCTGTATGTGAAGGCCATCTATCTGATGCCGTCTGGTCAAAAAGAGTATGACATTGTTGCTGCCCATAGCATTGAGTGCAAGAGAAGTCAGAGAGCATTTTGGCCTCCCTTGATTTAAAAAAAAATAAAAAAAATAATAGCCAATCAGCATTGAGCTAAACTGAGTAAGCTCAACTGTGAATGGTTCTGGCGCACCAAAGAAACGTATCAAGGGAAGCCAGCTTGGATTTGGCTTCACTCCGATCACATCGCATTGAGAGCAATATGTCATTGACAGAAACAACTTGAATTGTTGCATCTCATTGTGCTGTTGTCGGCCTGTGGCTAGCTAGCTAGCTAAAATTGTCCCTTCCCTAAATTAGTCATGGATGGAGATAGGAATTTGGACTTGTGGTTTTACTTAAAAGAAAATTCCACCCCTGAAACTTTCAAGACATATATCTTCGAAAAAAAATACAGAAATCATTTTCTACTTGCACAAACGCACGCGCACACACACACACACACACACACACAGAAATCAGAACCATGGACAGCCACGTCCTTTTTAGCTGACCTTGATTGGGCTAAATAGTTTTTGATATCTTTTAGTTGTCCCTGTGTTAGAATAAGCATAAGTAATTTGATGATGTTGACATGTTAAAAGTTGAAATAGTGATGAAATAGTGGAGGCAGCTCCTGTTTCTGACTTGTGGTAACTCTCTGTCGTTCTAATTGAATTTTAGTAGTCCGAACACGTCATAAACATTAAGTGGCTTGGCCATGCTGTAGGTCATGTAACTGTTTGTTACATACAATATGCTTTGAGGACTTCAGGGTTTTGTGATGAAACAAAGATGTGGTTGAATTTATCCTGCCACTGTGTCTTCGTATTGTCTCTGCCTTTAGGCCTACAGTATATATCAGGGTGTCAGTGTAACGGATGTGAAACGGCTGGCTTAGTTAGCGGTGGTGCGCGCTAAATAGCGTTTCAATCGTTGACGTCACTTGCTCTGAGACCTTGAAGTAGTGGTTCCCCTTTGCTCTGCAAGAGTCGCAGCTTTTGTGGAGCGATGAGTAACGATGCTTCGTGGGTGACTGTTGTTGATGTGTGCAGAGGGTCCCTGGTTCGCGCACGGGTATGGGCGAGGGGACGGTCTAAAGTTATACTGTTACAGTGGTGCTGTGACCGTTCTTCTGGATCGGATCATCCTTCGCTGGATTTCCATCTCAGAACTTCGCCGTGGTTGCTGTTGAAGAATCAGGTAAGACGGTGCTGGTGCAGTTTATGGCGATATCGCATTTCGCCACAAGAGGGCGCCACTAGAACGTTTTATTATCGAAATTGATTATTTCTCTGGCTGAGGCTCTTCACAGATAAACGATAACTTTTGTGTTACTTGTTTAATTGCAATTCTAATGTATATCTGATATAAGTAGGGTGAGTTTTACCAATGAACAAGCACCAAACCAGCGTGCGTGAGTGCAGCGTTGGATGGTGAGACGTGCATTGCATGACGTGCAATTTTGTGCCATTCCTAACAGAATAAATCTACATGACTGGTGCTACATGTTGGAGTTCCGTTTCGATGACTGATTGTACACAACGCAAGAAGAGTACTGTTACATCAAGGCATATGAACTAACAGGTTATAGAGCAAACAACGCAATTATCACAACACATAGGTTGTAAAATGGGCTTTTATTTTCTCTCTTGTCTTCCCCGGTGATGCTATCCATGGATCACTATTAATATAGGGAATGAAATTGAGCTGACATTTTACAACGCAATCTCAGAAATGACAACTGCACAGAGCCTATACCAGACCCGCTTTATTAGAAGATCGTGTAATCCAGGATTACAGAAAAATATGTTTTTTTTTTCACCCGTATGAGCCAATACATATTTGGACCATGGATAAACAAACATATTTCGTTCCATAATTTATATGGTCCACATTTGTGCGTACATTTATATTATGGGCAAACAGCTCATATCACCATCTTTCATTGACCACGAATGGGTGTATTTGTCATAAAATATTTTGTTGAGGGGGAAATATGTTGTCTTCTAATAATTTAACCGGCATAATCACAAGATACATTTTCCCCCTGATTTAACACAGACATGCATAACCATCCATCCCCTTAGTAATCATGGATATCATTCAACAAATCGCAGCGCATCACAACGGGGCTTTCCTCGGTTTTACCAGACAAATCTAATATCCCAGATAAGGATCTAGGAACGCCCCTCACCTCCTATTCATCATACGTGTAACAGTTGGAATTTAAACAGAGTAGATGTCAGTTATTTATCTAGATGTTCAGAGCCCCTACCTGATTCACAATGTCCATCTTGGCTGCTTTGCTCGTTGGTATGAGGAATTCCCGGAGCGGGGAGAGGGAGTCGTCAGAACCGACCGCCCTCGGTGGAGGAAGGAGAAGGATACGGGAACTGCTCAAGACGGCATGTGATAAGCAAAATACACACAACACGAGTTGCCACGACCATCAGACTGGATCATACATAGACTTGTAGATAAATACCAATAATCAAATACATGTTTTTGTAAAGTATTTTCTGCCTTTACTAAAGCTGATATCTTTCTGCTATTTGTTTCCGTTTAATAATTCATTTCCCCACTGCCTGACCAGGGTGCTGCTGTCCATGGTTCTGAACTGTTTATGTGTGAGCCAATAGTGGGAAGTCATATTTTTAAAGGGTAGGAAGCATGAGTTTTAAAATCACCAACATAACAACACAGTGTTGTCAAAGACTTAGTAACTTAGTTGTAGTCACGATCTGGTTACCTATAACTGCAAACAGTCCAGGGGGCGACAAGGCCTGTAAGGACCTGCCTTGTTGCTAGTGTTGTTAAGAAGGTAGAAACTAGGGCGTAGGACCTGCCTTGTTGCTAGTGTTGTTAAGAAGGTAGGAATTAGGGCCCGTAGGACCTGCCTTGTTGATAGTGTTGTTATGAAGGTAGAAACTAGGGCCTGTAGGACCTGCCTTGTTGATAGTGTTGTTATGAAGGTAGAAACTAGGGCCTGTAGGACCTGCCTTGTTGATAGTGTTGTTAAGAAGGTAGAAACTAGGGCCTGTAGGACCTGCCTTGTTGATAATGTTGTTAAGAAGGTAGAAACTAGGGCCTGTAGGACCTGCCTTGTTGATAGTGTTGTTATGAAGGTAGAAACTAGGGCCTGTAGGACCTGCCTTGTTGATAGTGTTGTTAAGAAGGTAGAAACTAGGGCCTGTAGGACCTGCCTTGTTGATAATGTTGTTAAGAAGGTAGAAACTAGGGCCTGTAGGACCTGCCTTGTTAAGAAGGTAGAAACTAGGGCCTGTAGGACCTGCCTTGTTGATAATGTTGTTAAGAAGGTAGAAACTAGGGCCCGTAGGACCTGCCTTGTTGATAATGTTGTTAAGAAGGTAGAAACTAGGGCCTGTAGGACCTGCCTTGTTGATAGTGTTGTTAAGAAGGTAGAAACTAGGGCCTGTAGGACTTGCCTTGTTGATGGTGCTGTTAAGATGGTAGAAACTAGGGCCTATTGGACCTGCCTTGTTGATAGTGTTGTTAAGAAGGTAGAAACTAGGACCTGTAGGACCTGCCTTGTTGATAGTGTTGTTAAGAAGGTAGAGACTAGGGCCTGTAGGACCTGCCTTGTTGATAGTGTTGTTAAGAAGGTAGAAACTAGGGCCTGTAGGACTTGCCTTGTTGATAGTGCTGTTAAGATGGTAGAAACTAGGGCCTATAGGACCTGCCTTGTTGATAGTGTTGTTAAGAAGGTAGAAACTAGGACCTGTAGGACCTGCCTTGTTGATAGTGCTGTTAAGAAGGTAGAAACTAGGGCCTGTAGGATCTGTCTTGTTGATAGTGCTGTTAAGAAGGTATAAACTAGGGCCTGTAGGACCTGCCTTGTTGATAGTGTTGTTATGAAGGTAGAAACTAGGGCCTGTAGGACCTGCCTTGTTGATAGTGCTGTTAAGAAGGCAGAGCAGCGCTTTATTATGGACAGACATGTCCTCATTTTAGCTACTCTTGTATCACGCCTGATTCCTCTCTCTGCCCAGCACTGCGCACTCCTGCCATCATCATTATGCACACCTGCTTCCCTCGTCACGTGCATCAGCAAATTATTGGCCTCACCTGGACTCAATCACCTGTTTCATTACCTCTCCTATATTTGTCAGTTCCCCATTGCTGTATTGACTGTCGTATGTCCTTATGTTACCCGGCGCTGACGCTGTTGTGATCCTCTTCTATGTCCATTCCAATTTAAATGTTGACCTTGTTTCTCAGGCTGCGTATGTTCATATGGGCTATTTCTTTTTAGCACTTTTCTGGGTTGCTTGATTGTTTTTAATGCTTTACTGGGAAGCTTATCAGAGGTAGACTTAGTCATGTTATTTACATTGGAGCTGATAGTGCAGGGTGAGCTGTTGAAGTGGTCTTCCTGCTATTGCACACCGCCTCAGTGCTAACAGTGTAACTAACAGTGTAACTCTGGTTTATAGGCGCATGATTACTGCTCACAATAGCTGTAGGATAAACAGATGTTTTCGGTGCAATTAAGTTACTTACATTGTGTTTGCCAACGCTCCTAGGATCATGACGCCTCATTGTCACAATGGTAGGGATTAGCGGAGCTGGTCTTGGGTCATTGATAGGTCATTGTTTTAATGAAGTCTTGAAATGTGTGGACAGGAGTCCAGGAGCCAAGCTGATTTGGATGGACTCCGTCGTTCCTGTAGAGCAGGTATTCCCAAACTGGGGTACGCACAATGCCGTCGAGGGTACGCCAGTCAAAAAAATGTGATTCACATTTTCAAACAGTCCATTTATATTTTCCAACGGAAATACATTTGGGATTTGTTTCTTCTCTTCTCGCCTGAGTAGCCTCGTTTCACTGCCTAAAATAAAACCATCTAGTGTTCAGCGGAATAACAACACAATGTCAAATACAGGAAGCCTAGTCAAATAATGAACATCCAATCACATTAATCTGTTACTCTCTCACGGGACTTCCACTAATGGTCTGTGTGTAGCCAAACGTAGCTGCTGCTCATGTTGGTATCTGTACTGATGGTGCAAAAGCCATGACAGGGAGACATAGTGGAGTGGTAATACATGTGCAGGCAGTTGCTCCCGATGCCACTTGGGTACACTGCAGCATCCACCGAGGGGCTCTTGGGTACACTGCAGCATCCACCGAGGGGCTCTTGGGTACACTGCAGCATCCACCGAGAGGCTCTTGGGTACACTGCAGCATCCACCGAGAGGCTCTTGGGTACACTGCAGCATCCACCGAGAGGCTCTTGGGTACACTGCAGCATCCACCGAAAGGCTCTTGGGTACACTGCAGCATCCACCGAGGGGCTCTTGGGTACACTACAGCATCCACCGAGGGGCTCTTGGGTACACTACAGCATCCACCGAGAGGCTCTTGGGTACACTGCAGCATCCACCGAGGGGCTCTTGGGTACACTGCAGCATCCACCGAGGGGCTCTTGGGTACACTGCAGCATCCACCGAGAGGCTCTTGGGTACACTGCAGCATCCACCGAGAGGCTCGTGCTGCCAAGGGAATGCCTGACAGCTGGAAAGGTGTTTTGAACACAACAGTCCCTGAACTCTCGTGTATTTTCTGCACTATGCAATGATGTGGGTTTGATGAGGGTGGGAGCTCTGAACCCGAGGTAGAAGCCAATGGAGAGGGAGTCAGGACAGAGGATGAATGGGAAGCCCCCGAGGAAGAAGGCGCCGGAACCTCTGGTTCCAGGGTGGAAAAGACGTTTCTGGTCTGGTCGGCTCAACATCTCCAAGGAGACTCCCGTTGCCAGAGAACAGCTCCATCCTCCAGGGAATGGGGAGACCCAGCACCGGTCAGTTGGTTGTGGCTGTTGAATCTGCTGAGGTGAAAGAATCTGCTGAGGTGAAAGAAAAATGTGTGTGTGGATTCCCTGGTAGCTTGTGTAGGTTTGCTACTTGCTTGCTAAGAGTAGCCACTTCGCTCCTGTAGTCCTCCGCAAGCTAGCAGTTGCTACATTGAAAGGCAGCGCGGTCCACATTGTCCTGAAACAAAGCAAAGTAAACACAGCTCCTGCAACGCTGGAAACTTTCAATAATAATAATAATTTACTTTAATGTAGCTGTAAGCTAGGTGTTGATAACAACTGGCTGTGTCACGCAGTTCTAACGTTAGCAGGATGGTAGGGCTAACGTTAGCAGGGTAGTAGGGCTAACGTTAGCAGGGTAGTAGGGCTAACGTTAGCAGGATGGTAGGGCTAACGTTAGCAGGATGGTAGGGCTAACATTAAGCAGGATGGTAGGGCTAACGTTAGCAGGGTAGTAGGGCTAACGTTAGCAGGGTAGTAGGGCTAACGTTAGCAGGGTAGTAGGGCTAACGTTAGCAGGATGGTAGGGCTAACGTTAGCAGGATGGTAGGGCTAACATTAAGCAGGATGGTAGGGCTAACGTTAGCAGGGTAGTAGGGCTAACGTTAGCAGGGTAGTAGTGCTAACGTTAGCAGGGTAGTAGGGCTAACGTTAGCAGGGTAGTAGGGCTAACGTTAGCAGGATGGTAGGGCTAACGTTAGCAGGGTAGTAGGGCTAACGTTAGCAGGATGGTAGGGCTAACGTTAGCAGGATGGTAGGGCTAACGTTAGCAGGATGGTAGGGCTAACGTTAGCAGGGTAGTAGGGCTAACGTTAGCAGGATGGTAGGGCTAACGTTAGCAGGATGGTAGGGCTAACATTAGCAGGTTAGTAGTGCTAACGTTAGCAGGATGGTAGGGCTAACGTTAGCAGGATGGTAGGGCTAACGTTAGCAGGGTAGTAGGGCTAACGTTAGCAGGGTAGTAGGGCTAACGTTAGCAGGATGGTAGGGCTAACGTTAGCAGGATGGTAGGGCTAACATTAGCAGGTTAGTAGTGCTAACGTTAGCAGGGTAGTAGGGCTAACGTTAGCAGGATGGTAGGGCTAACGTTAGCAGGATGGTAGGGCTAACGTTAGCAGGATGGTAGGGCTAACGTTAGCAGGTTAGTAGGGCTAACGTTAGCAGGGTAGTAGGGCTAACGTTAGCAGGATGGTAGGGCTAACATTAGCAGGTTAGTAGTGCTAACGTTAGCAGGGTAGTAGGGCTAACGTTAGCAGGATGGTAGGGCTAACATTAGCAGGTTAGTAGTGCTAACGTTAGCAGGGTAGTAGGGCTAACGTTAGCAGGATGGTAGGGCTAACGTTAGCAGAATGGTAGGGCTAACGTTAGCAGGATGGTAGGGCTAACGTTAGCAGGATGGTAGGGCTAACATTAGCAGGGTAGTAGGGCTAACGTTAGCAGGGTAGTAGGGCTAACGTTAGCAGGATGGTAGGGCTAACGTTAGCAGGATGGTAGGGCTAACGTTAGCAGGATGGTAGGGCTAACGTTAGCAGGGTAGTAGGGCTAACGTTAGCAGGATGGTAGGGCTAACGTTAGCATGATGGTAGAGCTAACATTAGCAGGTTAGTAGTGCTAACGTTAGCAGGGTAGTAGGGCTAATGTTAGCAGGATGGTAGGGCTAACGTTAGCAGGATGGTAGGGCTAACATTAGCAGGTTAGTAGGGCTAACGTTAGCAGGATGGTAGGGCTAACGTTAGCAGGATGGTAGGGCTAACGTTAGCAGGATGGTAGGGCTAACGTTAGCAGGATGGTAGGGCTAACGTTAGCAGGATGGTAGGGCTAACGTTAGCAGGATGGTAGGGCTAACGTTAGCAGGGTAGTAGGGCTAACGTTAGCAGGATGGTAGGGCTAACATTAGCAGGTTAGTAGGGCTAACGTTAGCAGGATGGTAGGGCTAACGTTAGCAGGATGGTAGGGCTAACGTTAGCAGGATGGTAGGGCTAACGTTAGGAGGATGGTAGAGCTAATATTAGCAGGATGGTAGGGCTAACGTTAGCAGGATGGTAGGGCTAACGTTAGCAGGATGGTAGGGCTAACGTTAGGAGGATGGTAGAGCTAATATTAGCAGGATGGTAGGGCTAACGTTAGCAGGATGGTAGAGCTAACGTTAGCAGGATGGTAGAGCTAACATTACCAGGATGGTAGGGCTAACGTTAGCAGGATGGTAGAGCTAACATTACCAGGATGGTAGGGCTAACATTAGCAGGGTACTAGGGCTAACGTTAGCAGGGTAGTAGGGCTAACGTAAGCAGGATGGTAGGGCTAACGTTAGCAGGATGGTAGGGCTAACGTTAGGAGGATGGTAGAGCTAATATTAGCAGGATGGTAGGGATAACGTTAGCAGGATGGTAGAGCTAACGTTAGCAGGATGGTAGGGCTAACGTTAGCTGGATGGTAGAGCTAATGTTAGCAGGATGGTAGAGCTAACATTAGCAGGATGGTAGGGCTAACGTTAGCAGGATGGTAGGGCTAACGTTAGCAGGATGGTAGAGCTAACATTAGCAGGATGGTAGGGCTAACGTTAGCAGGATGGTAGGGCTAACGTTAGCAGGATGGTAGGGCTAACAACCTTGCAAGTTGATTGATGAAACCAGTTGTGATGAGTGCAAACAATTTGGTTGAATTTGAAGTTACACATTTAAAGTTATTAGTGTTGGTGCTTACATTATCAGGGAATAGACTGGCTTGCCAGGTCCTACATATTACATCACCCCCTGGATTTTTCCCCGACATAACTTTGGCATTCTTCGGAATTCTCATCAGTTTTATGTAATAACTCAAAAATAGAAATGGGAGGTGTAACTTTGCATTGGGAATTTTGATGTTTATGCTACATATTCGTCGCCAGACCCACTGGCTCCAGGTCATCTACAAGTCCATGCTAGGTAAAGCTCCGCCTTATCTCAGTACACTGGTCACGATGGCAACACCCATCCGTAGCACGCGCTCCAGCAGGTGTATCTCACTGATCATCCCTAAAGCCAACACCTCATTTGGCCGCCTTTCGTTCCAGTACTCTGCTGCCTGTGACTGGAACGAATTGCAAAAATCGCTGAAGTTGGAGACTTTTATCTCCCTCACCAACTTCAAACATCAGCTATCTGAGCAGCTAACCGATCGCTGCAGCTGTACATAGTCTATTGGTAAATAGCCCACCCATTTTCACCTACCTCATCCCCATACTGTTTTTATTTATTTACTTTTCTGCTCTTTTGCACACCAATATCTCTACCTGTACATGACCATCTGATCATTTATCACTCCAGTGTTAATCTGCAAAATTGTAACTATTCGTCTACCTCCTCATGCCTTTTGCACACATTGTATATAGACTCCCCCTTTGTTTTCTACTGTGTTATTGACTTGTTAATTGTTTACTCCATGTGTAACTCTGTGTTGTCTGCTCACACTGCTATGCTTTATCTTGGCCAGGTCGCAGTTGCAAATGAGAACTTGTTCTCAACTGGCCTACCTGGTTAAATAAAGGTGAAATAATTTTTTTTTTTTAAATGCAGATCCATATGTGTATTGATTCTGTGGTCATGCTACTACATTCTATATATCATGCTTCTATGTTCTATATATCATGCTTCTATATTCTCTCTCTCGCTCTCTCTCACTAGGGGACATAGGGCACTACTTTAGACCAGGGTCTCACACACCTTTGTGTGTGTAGTGGTTATGATGTCCTTTATCTCCCTTTATTATCAGAGTTATAGAGTCACTCTCATGGCCCTGGGGTGTCCTGAATCTCCCTTTATTATCAGAGTTATAGAGTCACTCTCATGGCCCTGGGGTGTCCTGAATCTCCCTTTATTATCAGAGTTATATGGTCACTCTCATGGCCCTGGGGTGTCCTGAATCTCCCTTTATTATCAGTTATATGGTCACTCTCATGGCCCTGGGGTGTCCTGAATCTCCCTTTATTATCAGAGTTATATGGTCACTCTCATGGCCCTGGGGTGTCCTGAATCTCCCTTTATTATCAGAGTTATAGAGTCACTCTCATGGCCCTGGGGTTTCCAGAATTCTCATAATGTCATTCCTCTCAATGCGCGAAGAGTCTGGTGAACCAATGTTTCAAACTTGGCCTTCATTAGCCAATAAGGAAAGACTGGGAGAAACTGGAGAAACTAACCAATCCCCACAACACCTTCCCTCTAACCCAAGACTTGCAGTTTTTTGACTCGCTGAAATTAAATTATGATAAATACTTTACTAAGTCGGTCACTCCCACATAATGCTATGGTCACTTCAACTAAGGCCAACTTTGAATGGTTGATATTCCAGGCAGGCATATATGCGCTGTGCGCAATAGCTTGGGGAGGAGGTTAACTGAAAACACTACTCAGTCCCTCAGGCCCTCCCCAGGTCAGGCAGCAGCAGACGGCTCCATGGTGAGAGTTGACTATCCCCTTCCACTTGAGGATCTTTGCTGTGACTTCACATGGAACCGTAAACAGTGGGTGTCTCAGTGTGCTGAAGTCAGCAGAAACACCACCATTAGTGCAGCAAAAGGATGTTACTGCAGAGAGAGTATGTGTGGTAGTTAGAGGGATTGTCATTGGTCTTTAGTGATTGGGAATGGGACACAAAATAGCCTAATGAAAGATCCTTAGAAGAAGAGAAGGAGATTAGAGATGTTATTATTATTACATATGATTTAACAAACTCAACAGTGTGAAACTGTGATATACTGTACAGACTACTACAGGTGTAGAGACTACTACAGGTGTAGAGACTACTACAGGTGTATAGACTACTACAGGTGTACAGACTACTACAGGTGTACAGACTACTACAGGTGTATAGACTACTACAGGTGTATAGACTACTACAGGTGTACAGACTACTACAGGTGTACAGACTACTACAGGTGTATTGACTACTACAGGTGTATAGACTACTACAGGTGTACAGACTACTACAGGTGTATAGACTACTTCAGGTATATAGACTACTACAGGTGTACAGACTACTACAGGTGTACAGACTACTACAGGTGTACAGACTACTACAGGTTTACAGACTACTACAGGTGTACAGACTACTACAGGTGTATATACTACTACAGGTGTACAGACTACTACAGGTGTACAGACTACTACAGGTGTACAGACTACTTCAGGTATATAGACTACTACAGGTGTACAGACTACTACAGGTGTACAGACTACTACAGGTGTACAGACTACTACAGGTTTACAGACTACTACAGGTGTACAGACTACTACAGGTGTAGAGACTACTACAGGTGTATAGACTACTACAGGTGTACAGACTACTACAGGTGTACAGACTACTACAGGTTTACAGACTACTACAGGTGTATATACTACTACAGGTGTATAGACTACTACAGGTGTACAGACTACTACAGGTGTACAGACTACTACAGGTGTACAGACTACTACAGGTGTATATACTACTACAGGTGTATAGACTACTACAGGTGTACAGACTACTACTGGTGTATAGACTACTACAGGTGTATATACTAATACAGGTGTATATACTAATACAGGTGTATATACTAATACAGGTGTATTGACTACTACAGGTGTATATACTAATACAGGTGTATATACTAATACAGGTGTATTGACTACTACATGTGTATATACTAATACAGGTGTATAGACTACTACAGGTGTATTGACTAATACAGGTGTATATACTAATACAGGTGTATTTTCTAATACAGGAGTATAGACTACTACAGGTGTATTGACTAATACAGGTGTATTGACTAATACAGGCGTATTGACTACTACAGGTGTATTGACTACTACAGGTGTATTGACTAATACACATACAACCACATGACAGCCCAGAGTCATCAGTTAGCCTGCAAGACCTTATCAGACCAGAGAGCTGTGGCTTTTACCTGTCCGATTCAGAAGGAAACCTCTGTACCACCTGTCTTCAATGCCATTCAGAACAATACTCCTCTTAATCGTAAAAAGATAAATACAATTTTCAGAAAAGGTGTTTATAACCATAATACACAGTACTACCCTATCACTAGTCAATAATACACGGTGTCAATAATACACGGTGCTACCCTATCACTAGTCAATAATACACGGTGCTACCCTATCACTCGTCAATAATACACAGTGCTACACTATCACTAGTCAATAATACACGGTGCTACCCTATCACTAGTCAATAATACACGGTGCTACCCTATCACTAGTCAATAATACACAGTGTCAATAATACATGGTGCTACACTATCACTAGTCAATAATACACAGTACTACACTATCACTAGTCAATAATACACGGTGTCAATAATACACGGTGCTACACTATCACTAGTCAATAATACACAGTGCTACCCTATCACTAGTCAATAATACACGGTGCTACCCTATCACTAGTCAATAATACACGGTGCTACCCTATCACTAGTCAATAATACACAGTGCTACCCTATCACTAGTCAATAATACATGGTGCTACCCTATCACTAGTCAATAATACACGGTGTCAATAATACACAGTGCTACCCTATCACTAGTCAATAATACACAGTGCTACCCTATCACTAGTCAATAATACATGGTGCTACCCTATCACTAGTCAATAATACACAGTGCTACCCTATCACTAGTCAATAATACATGGTGCTACCCTATCACTAGTCAATAATACACGGTGCTACCCTATCACTAGCCCATACTACACCGTGCTACACTATCACTAGTCAATAATACACAGTGCTACACTATCACTAGTCCATAATACACGGTGCTATACTATCACTAGTCAATAATACACTGTGCTACACTATCACTAGTCAATAATACACAGTGCTACACTATCACTAGTCAATAATACACGGTGCTACACTATAACTTGTCAATAATACACGGTGCTACACTATCACTAGTCAATAATACACGGTGCTACACTATAACTTGTCAATAATACACGGTGCTACACTATCACTAGTCAATAATACACGGTGCTACACTATCACTAGTCAATAACACACGGTGCTACACTATCACTAGTCAATAATACACGGTGCTACACTATCACTAGTCAATAATACACGGTGCTACACTATCACTAGCCCATAATACACAGTGTTATCCTATCACTAGTCAATAATACACGGTGCTACACTATCACTAGTCAATAATACACGGTGCTACCCTATCACTAGTCAATAATACACGGTGCTACCCTGTCACTAGTCAATAATACACGGTGCTACCCTATCACTAGTCAATAATACACGGTGCTACACTATCACTAGTCAATAATACACGGTGCTACCCTATCACTAGTCAATAATACACGGTGCTACACTATCACTAGTCAATAATACACAGTGTTATCCTATCACTAGTCAATAATACACGGTGCTACACTATCACTAGCCCCTAATACACGGTGCTACCCTATCACTAGTCAATAATACACGGTGCTACCCTATCACTAGTCAATAATACACAGTGTTATACTATCAATAGCCCATAATACACAGTGTTATCCTATCACTAGTCAATAATACACAGTGTTATCCTATCACTAGTCAATAATACACAGTGTTATCCTATCACTAGTCAATAATACACAGTGTTATCCTATCACTAGTCAATAATACACAGTGTTATCCTATCACTAGTCAATAATACACAGTGCTACACTATCACTAGTCAATAATACACAGTGCTACCCTATCACTAGTCAATAATACACAGTGTTATCCTATCACTAGCCCATAATACACAGTGTTATCCTATCACTAGCCCATAATACACAGTGTTATCCTATCACTAGCCAATCGTCAGAATGAGGTCTCTTCTCTTTCTTTGACTTTTTAATCCATGTTCCTTCCCTTACAATCTCCCCTCCCTCCATTCCCCCGTTCGTTCCTCTTATCACCGTTTCCTTATTGCCTTCGCCTATGAGGAAAGAGAGAGCAGAGGAAGTAGCACCGTAGTGAATACACTGTAATTCTGACCCGTGTTCCACTATTAGTTCCATTAGTCTATTACAGCCCGCAGCCGTAGAGCCGCTTCACCACTGTCGCGCTGCAGATACACACTCTTTTCAAATCTTAACAGCAACATTCATTATCTATTTGCCTGCGCAGTGCAATGGATTTTTAACCGGGGTTTCTACCTATCTAATATCATAGAGCAGCAGAGCCTGCAGTGACCGGTCAGGCAGCGGTACACCAAGGTACCAATCAATACGACTGGAGACTTCAGAGAAAGGATATATACATATATATATATATATATAGCTGCCTATAGGTGCTACGAGGAAAAACGTCGCGGAGAAGGAGGCTGGAATTATGAAGGTATGCCGTTGAGACAAATGTGCATTTTTGCGACGTTTTTTTGTTTGAGGCTATTTTGTAATCTATTTGCCGTAGTTACCATTTCACCATGTATTCAACAAGACTCGTTCTGCTCTATTCAGAACATGCTAGATTACTTACTCTGTTATTGCTCTACTGCCATAATGAAAAAAGCAAGGTTAGACTATTATGTGATCCATTTATGTCAGAGGCTATTGTGCTCCACAACGCTGCAGTTGCCCAGGTCCGATCAATCTCGCCGTTTACTAGCTATTTAATCATATAGATGTAGACTACCACGAGTCCCTACGCTCTCTGCTGCTAAAACGCTCCCCTGTGCCACTAGCTCCTCAGAAGGCTATCCAAATTAACCAGCTGGTGTCTTCAACACATCTGGCCAAGGATTACCAAGCATTTATTTACACTACTGATTTACACCACAGCCAACATAACTCCGTATTGGATTAGCCCGCAGCAGCGTATGTGGGCATAGTATTATTGCTAATCTGTTTGGCCCAGAGGCCGTGTGATAGTACATAGTCTGCCTGCCCTGTGATAGTACAGTCTGCCTGCCATGTGATAGTACAGTCTGCCTGCCCTGTGATAGTACAGTCTGCCTGCCCTGTGATAGTACAGTCTGCCTGCTCTGTGATAGTATAGTCTGCCTGCCCTGTGATAGTATAGTCTGCCTGCCCTGTGCTAGTACATAGTCTGCCTGCCCTGTGATAGTACATAGTCTGCCTGCTCTGTGATAGTATAGTCTGCCTGCCCTGTGATAGTACATAGTCTGCCTGCCCTGTGATAGTACATAGTCTGCCTGCCCTGTGATAGTACAGTCTGCCTGCCCTGTGATAGTACAGTCTGCCTGCCCTGTGATAGTACAGTCTGCCTGCCCTGTGATAGTACAGTCTGCCTGCCCTGTGATAGTACAGTCTGCCTGCCCTGTGATAGTACATAGTCTGCCTGCTCTGTGATAGTATAGTCTGCCTGCCCTGTGATAGTACATAGTCTGCCTGCCCTGTGATAGTACATAGTCTGCCTGCCCTGTGATAGTACAGTCTGCCTGCCCTGTGATAGTACAGTCTGCCTGCCCTGTGATAGTACCGTCTGCCTGCCCTGTGATAGTACAGTCTGCCTGCCCTGTGATAGTACATAGTCTGCCTGCCCTGTGATAGTATAGTCTGCCTGCCCTGTGATAGTACATAGTCTGCCTGTCGTGTGATAGTCACTAGTCTTCCTGCCGTGTGATAGTCACTAGTCTGCCTGCCCTGTGATAGTACATAGTCTGCCTGCCCTGTGATAGTATAGTCTGCCTGCCGTGTGATAGTAACTAGTCTGCCTGCTGTGTGATAGTAACTAGTCTGCCTGCCGTGTGATAGTAACTAGTCTGCCTGCCGTGTGATAGTAACTAGTCTGCCTGCCGTGTGATAGTAACTAGTCTGCCTGCCGTGTGATAGTCACTAGTCTGCCTGCCCTGTGATAGTACAGTCTGCCTGCCCTGTGATAGTAACTAGTCTGCCCTGTGATAGTAACTAGTCTGCCTGCCCTGTGATAGTAACTTGTCTGCCTGCTGTGTGATAGTCACTAGTCTGCCTGTGATAGTAACTAGTCTGTCTGCCCTGTGATAGTACAGTCTGCCTGCTGTGTGATAGTCACTAGTCTGCCTTCCCTGTGATAGTAACTAGTCTGCCCTGTGATAGTACATAGTCTGCCTGCCGTGTGATAGTAACTAGTCTGCCTGCCGTGTGATAGTAACTAGTCTGCCCTGTGATAGTACATAGTCTGCCTGCCGTGTGATAGTCACTAGTCTGCCTGCCGTGTGATAGTAACTAGTCTGCCCTGTGATAGTAACTAGTCTGCCTGCCGTGTGATAGTAACTAGTCTGCCTGCAGTGTGATAGTAACTAGTCTGCCTGCCGTGTGATAGTAACTAGTCTGCCTGCTGTGTGATAGTCACTAGTCTGCCTGCTGTGTGATAGTCACTAGTCTGCCTGCCGTGTGCTAGTAACTAGTCTGCCTGCCGTGTGATAGTAACTAGTCTGTCTGCCGTGTGATAGTAACTAGTCTGCCTGCAGTGTGATAGTAACTAGTCTGCCTGCCGTGTGATAGTAACTAGTCTGCCTGCCGTGTGATAGTAACTAGTCTGCCTGCCGTGTGATAGTAACTAGTCTGCCTGCCGTGTGATAGTCACTAGTCTGCCTGCCCTGTGATAGTACAGTCTGCCTGCCCTGTGATAGTAACTAGTCTGCCCTGTGATAGTAACTAGTCTGCCTGGCCTGTGATAGTAACTTGTCTGCCTGCTGTGTGATAGTCACTAGTCTGCCTGTGATAGTAACTAGTCTGTCTGCCCTGTGATAGTACAGTCTGCCTGCCGTGTGATAGTCAGTAGTCTGCCTTCCCTGTGATAGTAACTAGTCTGCCCTGTGATAGTACATAGTCTGCCTGCCGTGTGATAGTAACTAGTCTGCCTGCCGTGTGATAGTAACTAGTCTGCCTGCCGTGTGATAGTAACTAGTCTGCCCTGTGATAGTACATAGTCTGCCTGCCGTGTGATAGTCACTAGTCTTGCCTGCCGTGTGATAGTAACTAGTCTGCCCTGTGATAGTAACTAGTCTGCCTGCCGTGTGATAGTAACTAGTCTGCCTGCAGTGTGATAGTAACTAGTCTGCCTGCCGTGTGATAGTAACTAGTCTGCCTGCTGTGTGATAGTAACTAGTCTGCCTGCCGTGTGATAGTCACTAGTCTGCCTGCCGTGTGCTAGTAACTAGTCTGTCTTCCGTGTGATAGTAACTAGTCTGCCTGCAGTGTGATAGTAACTAGTCTGCCTGCCGTGTGATAGTACAGTCTGCCTGCCGTGTGATAGTAACTAGTCTGCCTGCCGTGTGATAGTAACTAGTCTGCCTGCAGTGTGCTAGTAACTAATATGCCTGCTGTGTGATAGTAACTAGTCTGCCTGCTGTGTGATAGTAACTAGTCTGCCTGCTGTGTGATAGTAACTAGTCTGCCTGCTGTGTGATAGTAACTAGTCTGCCTGCTGTGTGATAGTAACTAGTCTGCCTGCTGTGTGATAGTAACTAGTCTGCCTGCTGTGTGATAGTACAGTCTGCCGTGTGATAGTAACTAGTCTGCCTGCTGTGTGATAGTAACTACTCTGCCTGCTGTGTGATAGTAACTAGTCTGCCTGCTGTGTGATAGTCACTAGTCTGCCTGCTGTGTGATAGTAACTAGTCTGCCTGCCGTGTGATAGTAACTAGTCTGCCTGCCATGTGATAGTCACTAGTCTGCCTGCCCTGTGATAGTACAGTCTGCCTGCCCTGTGATAGTAACTAGTCTGCCCTTTGATAGTAACTAGTCTGCCTGCCCTGTGATAGTACAGTGTGCCTGCCCTGTGATAGTAACTAGTCTGCCCTGTGATAGTAACTAGTCTGCCTGCCCTGTGATAGTAACTTGTCTGCCTGTACTTGAGCAAGGCACCCCCCTCCCCCACACAAAGTAAAATACTGCACTGAAAGGCTACTGGGTGGTCGGTCAACCCTCCCATCTGGAGAGCTACTGGGTGGTCAGTCAACCCTCCCATCTGGAGAGCTACTGGGTGGTCGGTCAACCCGCCCGTCTGGAGAGCTACTGGGTGGTCGGTCAACCCTCCCATCTGGAGAGCTACTGGGTGGTCGGTCAACCCTCCCATCTGGAGAGCTACTGGGCGGTCGGTCAACCTTCCCATCTGGAGAGCTACTGGGTGGTCAGTCAACCCTCCCATCTGGAGAGCTTCTGGGTGGTTGGTCAACCCTCCCTTCTGGAGAGCAACTGGGTGGTTGGTCAACCCTCCCTTCTGGAGAGCAACTGGGTGGTTGGTCAACCCTCCCATCTGGAGAGCTACTGGGTGGTTGGTCAATCCTCCCATTTGGAGAGCTACTGGGTGGTCGGTCAACTCTCCCATCTGGAGAGCTACTGGGTGGTTGGTCAACCCTCCCATCTGGAGAGCTACTGGGTGGTCGGTCAACCCGCCCATCTGGAGAGCTACTGGGTGGTCGGTCAACCCTCCCATCAACCCTGCTCAAACACACCGGAGTCAGTTTATTAAGGTCCTGTTGAGCAGCTGATTTTGTACAATGTGTTGTGTTCGAGCAGGGTTGGAGCAATAACCTGCACCCTCAGTGTCTCTCCTGGAGGATGGTTGGCCCACCCTGCAACATTACAACTACAACCAAATACTTTTTATGTTTAAAAAAAAATTCCCTCATTCAATAAACATGGGATTCAATGACTAAGATGGTGATCTATTTGTAAGGTAAAATATTCAGTGTTCAGGAGAGATCTTGACAACATAGGAGTTAAGCTACTTGTCAATACATTATTTATTTTTTAAAACTTTGTCAGAATTAGATGGCCAGTATTGAATAGAGGAGAATCCTAGCCGATGTGGAGTGCTTGAGAGACGGTTTTCCAACCCGAGTAGGCAGCATTGGCTTCATCGACGGTGGTGCTCCGGTATCAACTGTGTGTTGGCCATTTGCAGTTATTTAAAAAAAAATATATATATTTCACCTTTATTTAACCAGGTAGGATAGTTGAGAACAAGTTCTCATTTACAACTGCGACCTGGCCAAGAGAAAGCAAAGCAGTTCGACACATACAACAACACAGAGTTACACATGGAGTAAAACAAACATACAGTCAATAATACAGTAGAAAAATAAGTCTATATACGATGTGAGCAAATGAGGTGAGATAAGGGAGGTAAAGGCAAAAAAAAGTCCATGGTGGCGAAGTAAATACAATATAGCAAGTAAAACACTGGAATGTAGATTTCCAGTGGAAGAATGAGCAAAGTAGAGATAGAAATAATGGGGTGCAAAGGAGCAAAATAAATAAATACAGTAAGGGAAGAGGTAGTTGTTTGGGCTAAATTATAGATGGGCTATGTACAGCTGCTCTGACAGCTGGTGCTTTAAGCTAGTGAGGGAGATAAGTGTTTCCAGTTTCAGAGATGTTTGTAGTTCGTTCCAGTCATTGGCAGCAGAGAACTGGAAGGAGAGGCGGCCAAAGAAAGAATTGGTTTTGGGGGTGACCAGAGAGATATACCTGCTGGAGCGAGTGCTACAGGTGGGTGATGCTATGGTGACCAGCGAGCTGAGATAAGGGGGGACTTTACCTAGCAGGGTCTTGTAGATGACCTGGAGCCAGTGGGTTTGGCGACGAGTATGAACCGAGGGCCAGCCAACGAGAGCGTACAGGTCGCAATGGTGGGTAGTATATGGGGCTTTGGTGACAAAACGGATGGCACTGTGATAGACTGCATCCAATTTATTGAGTATGGTATTGGAGGCTATTTTGTAAATGACATCGCCCGAAGTCGAGGATCGGTAGGATGGTCAGTTTTACGAGGGTATGTTTGGCAGCATGAGTGAAGGATGCTTTGTTGTGAAATAGGAAGCCAATTCTAGATTTAACTTTGGATTTGAGATGTTTGATGTGAGTCTGGAAGGAAAGTTTACAGTCTAACCAGACACCCAGGTATTTGTAGTTGTCCACGTATTCTAAGTTAGAGCCGTCCAGAG
This sequence comes from Oncorhynchus tshawytscha, assembly GCF_018296145.1. Classification (NCBI taxonomy): domain Eukaryota; kingdom Metazoa; phylum Chordata; class Actinopteri; order Salmoniformes; family Salmonidae; genus Oncorhynchus; species Oncorhynchus tshawytscha. Next base: position 43,939,559 of record NC_056450.1, read on the forward strand.
TAGTGATGTTGGACAGGCGGGCAGGTGCAGGCAGCGATCGATTGAAGTATACAGAATGGTGTCGTCTGCGTCAGGTATTTGAGATTCTTTGGGTTGTTAGACGTCCGTATTATACGCCCACCCATCGACCCTGACTAACCACCCTCCTTTCGTTTTAAGTAAACCATCTGTCTTATGTAACCAGACCAAACGTAACATATCATACTAAACAGAGTGTTCTTTCAGATTTACGTACAGAATAATATGAACTGCTCTGAGACCAGGTTGCAACGAGCCGTGTAAAAGTCGCTCTGAACTGAAGGTCTACTGGTTCATTTGTACCCAACATGGTAACACTGAAAGTGTCGGTAAAGCTATGTCAGAGCAGAGAAGTGTCTGCAGTAAGTCGTAATCTGCCCTGCAGTAGTCTAATCATCCACAGAACGTGTATTAACCTATAATACAATAAGGCATTTAACCATTTATCTTTTTTTTGTTGTTGATTTTTACACAACCAATGAATGGGGGAGGTGGTTGCCGTATGCAGTGCATTATGGGGGAGGTGGTTGTCGTATGCAGTGCATTATGGGGGAGCTGTTTGCCGTATGCAGTGCATTATGGGGGAGGTGGCCTTATAGACGTGCTTCAGTATATACAGTGTATTCGGCAAGTATTCAGACCCCTTTCCTTTTTCCAAATTTTGTTAAGTTACAGCCTTATTCTAAAATGTATTAAATTAATGTTTTTCTTCATCAATCTACACACAATACCCCATAATGACAAAGCAAAAACAGGTTTTATGGTCAAAGGAATTGTCTGTAGAGACCTGAGACAGGATTGTGTCAAGGCACAGATCTGGGGAAGGGTACTAACAAAATTGTGCAGCATTGAAGGTCCCCAAGAACACAGTGGCCTCCATCATCAGTTCCTCTGTGGAGATGGGAGAACCTTCCAGAAGGACAACTATCTCTGCAGCACTCCACCAATCAGGCCTTTATGGTAGAGTGGCCAGACGGAAGCCTGCTTGGAGTTTGCCAAAAGGCACCTAAAGACTCTCAGACCACGAGAAACAAGATTCTCTGGTCTGATGAAACCAAGATTGAACTCTTTGGCCTGAATGCCAAGCATCACGTCTGAAGGAAACCGGCACCATCCCTACGGTGAAGCATGGTGGTGGCAGCATCATGCTGTTGGGGGATGTTTTTCAGCGGTAGGGACTGGGAGACTAGTCAGGATCGAGGGAAAAATGAATGGAGCAAAGTACAGAGAGATCCTTTATGAAAACCTGCTCCAGAGGGCTCAGGACCTCAGACTGGGGCGAAGGTTCACCTTCCAATATGACAACGACCCTAAGCACACAGCCAAGACAATGCAAGAGTGGCTTCGGGACAAGTCTCTGAATGTCCTTGAGTGGCCCAACCTGAGCCTGGACTTGAACCCGATCGAACATCTCTGGAGACCTGAAAATAGCTATGAAGTGACGCTCCCCATCCAATCCGACAGAGCTTGAGAGGATCTGCAGAGAAGAATGGGAGAAACTCCCCAAATACAGGTGTGCCAAGTTTATAGCATCATACCCAAGAAGACTAGAGGCTGTAATCGCTGCCAAAGGTACTTAAACAAAGTACTGAGTAAAGGGTCAGAATACTAATGTAAATGTGATATTTCAATTATTATTTTTATATACATTTGAAAATAAATCTAAAAACCTATTTTTGCTTTGTCATTATGGGGTATTGCTTTGTCATTATGGGGTATTGCTTTGTCATTATGGGGTATTGCTTTGTCATTATGGGGTATTGCTTTGTCATTATGGGGTATTGTGATGTCATTATGGCGTATTGTGATGTCAATACGGGGTATTGTTTTGTCATTATGGGGTATTGTGATGTCATTATGGCGTATTGTGATGTCAATACGGGGTATTGTGATGTCATTATGGGGTATTGTGATGTCATTATGGGGTATTGTGATGTCATTATGGGGTATTGTGATGTCATTATGGGGTGTGCAGATTGATGAGGATAAAAACAATCTAATCCATTTTAGAATAAAGCTGTAATGTAACAAAATGTGAAAAAGTCAAGGGGTCTGAATACATTCCGAATGCACTGTATATATATATATATATATACACAAGTATGTGGACACCTCTTCAAATGAGTGGATTTGGCTATTTTATCCACACCTGTTGCTGATAGGTGTATAATTTCGAGCACACAGCCATGCAATCTCCATAGACAAATATCGGCGGTAGAATGGCCTGACTGAAGAACTCAGTGACTTTCAACGTGGCACCATCATAAGATGCCACCTTTCCAACAAGTCAGTTCATCAAATCTCTGCTCTGCTAAAGCTTCCCCGGTCAACTGTGGGTGCTGTTATTGTGAAGTGGAAACATCTAGGAGCAACAACGGCTCAGCCGCGAAGTGGTAGGCCATACAAGCTCACAAAGAACTTGACTGAGCTGCACAGAGCCCTGACTTCAGCTCCATCGAACACCTTTTGGGATGAATTGTAACGCCGACTGCGAGCCAGGCCATTCACTTGTGGATAAATGGAAACAAGTCCCCGCAGCAATGTTCCTACATCTAGTGGAAAGCCTTCCCAGAAGAGTGGAGGCTGTTATATCAGCAATGTTCCAACATCTAGTAGAAAGCCTTCCCAGAAGAGTGGAGGCTGTTATAGCAGCAATGTTCCAACATCTAGTGGAAAGCCTTCCCAGAAGAGTGGAGGCTGTTATAGCATCAATGTTCCAACATCTAGTGGAAAGCCTTCCCAGAAGAGTGGAGGTTGTTATATCAGCAATGTTCCAACATCTAGTGGAAAGCCTTCCCAGAAGAGTGGAGGCTGTTATAGCATCAATGTTCCAACATCTAGTGGAAATCCTTCCTAGGAGAGTGGAGGCTGTTATAGCAGCAAAGGGGGGGACCAACTCCATATTAATGCCCATGATTTTGCAATGAGATGTTGGATGAGCAGCTGTCCACGTACTTTTGGTCATGTAGTGTGCTTGTCTGAAAGACAGGTCTATGTTCCTGGGTTATCTAACGATGTGATGTCCAATGCGAGGACAGTAGAGGGTCGTCCTTTATTATCCCTGCTTACACTGTCAGCATTTACCTGACCTATACTCCTCCATTCACGCTTCCTCTCCTCTCCTCTCCTCTCCTCTCCTCTCCTCTCCTCTCCTCTCCTCTCCTCTCCTCTCCTCTCCTCTCCTCTCCTCTCCTCTCCTCTCCTCTCCTCTCCCTCCTCTCCTCTCCTCTCTCCTCTCCTCTCCTCTCCTCTCCTCTCCTCTCCTCTCCTCTCCTCTCCTCTCCTCTCCTCTCCTCTCCTCTCCTCTCCTCTCCTCTCTTTCAATACCATACCTACTCTGCTTTTCCTGACTAACAACCAATAATCTTTCCCCTCCATTCTGTTGTGTTCTTTTGTTTTCTACAGCACCAAGCCCATACTAAATGTCTCCACATGACCTTACCTCTCGATCACCCAAGCAGCTCCTAAGTTTCCCTACTTTATGAGTGTTTTATTTGTCTTTGATAAGTCCGGACTGGTGACCTAGTTATTGTCCCAACGTCTGCTTTATGAGTGTTCCTAGAAGGGTGTTGCCACATGGAAGGCAACGTAGACTGGTTCAGTTCTCCATGTGAACCAGCTGATTTAGATTGGCTTATGATTATGCCTCAAACCGTAACAGAATGTTTGTTTCCATGAATCTATATGGGTATGTGCTGCTTTATTGGGGGAAAGTTTTACTTACAGTATTATTATTATTATTACGACTCTGATACTTTACAGTACTACGACTCTGATACTTTACAGTACTACGACTCTGATACTTTACAGTACTACGACTCTGATACTTTACAGTACTACGACTCTGATACTTTACAGTATTACGACTCTGATACTTTACAGTACTACGACTCTGATACTTTACAGTACTACGACTCTGATACTTTACAGTATTACGACTCTGATACTTTACAGTATTACGACTCTGATACTTTACAGTATTACGACTCTGATACTTTACAGTACTACGACTCTGATACTTTACAGTATTACGACTCTGATACTTTACAGTATTACGACTCTGATACTTTACAGTACTACGACTCTGATACTTTACAGTACTACGACTCTGATACTTTACAGTACTACGACTCTGATACTTTACAGTATTACGACTCTGATACTTTACAGTACTACGACTCTGATACTTTACAGTATTACGACTCTGATACTTTACAGTACTACGACTCTGATACTTTACAGTACTACGACTCTGATACTTTACAGTATTACGACTCTGATACTTTACAGTACTACGACTCTGATACTTTACAGTACTACGACTCTGATACTTTACAGTACTACGACTCTGATACTTTACAGTACTAGGACTCTGATATTTTACAGTATTACGACTCTGATACTTTACAGTATTACGACTCTGATACTTTACAGTATTACGACTCTGATACTTTACAGTATTACGACTCTGATACTTTACAGTATTACGACTCTGATACTTTACAGTACTACGACTCTGATACTTTACAGTATTACGACTCTGATACTTTACAGTATTACGACTCTGATACTTTACAGTACTACGACTCTGATACTTTACAGTACTACGACTCTGATACTTTACAGTACTACGACTCTGATACTTTACAGTATTACGACTCTGATACTTTACAGTACTACGACTCTGATACTTTACAGTATTACGACTCTGATACTTTACAGTACTACGACTCTGATACTTTACAGTACTACGACTCTGATACTTTACAGTATTACGACTCTGATACTTTACAGTACTACGACTCTGATACTTTACAGTACTACGACTCTGATACTTTACAGTACTACGACTCTGATACTTTACAGTATTACGACTCTGATACTTTACAGTACTACGACTCTGATACTTTACAGTACTACGACTCTGATACTTTACAGTACTACGACTCTGATACTTTACAGTACTACGACTCTGATACTTTACAGTACTAGGACTCTGATACTTTACAGTACTACGACTCTGATACTTTACAGTACTACGACTCTGATACTTTGATACTTTACAGTACTTTACAGTACTACGACTCTGTAGTACTGCACTCTACTCTACTGTACTGCGCTCTACTTTACTATACTGCGCTCTACTTTACTGTACTGCGCTCTACTCTACTGTACTGCGCTCTGCTTTACTGTACTGCGCTCTACTTTACTGTACTGTGCTCTACTTTACTGTCCTGCACTCTACTTTACTGTACTGTGCTCTACTGTGCTCTACTGTACTGTGTTCTACTGTACTGTGTTCTACTGTGTTCTACTGTACTGTGCTGTACTGTGTTCTACTGTGCTCTACTCTACTGTGCTCTACTGTGTTCTACTTTACTGTCCTGCACTCTACTTTACTGTACTGTGCTCTACTGTGCTCTACTGTACTGTGTTCTACTGTGCTCTACTGTACTGTGTTCTACTGTGTTCTACTGTACTGTGTTCTACTGTACTGTGTTCTACTGTGTTCTACTGTACTGTGCTGTACTGTGTTCTACTGTGCTCTACTCTATTGTGTTCTACTGTACTGTGTTCTACTGTGTTCTACTGTACTGTGCTGTACTGTGTTCTACTGTGCTCTACTCTACTGTGTTCTACTGTACTGTGTTCTACTGTGCTCTACTCTACTGTGCTTTACTGTACTGTGTTCTACTGTGCTCTACTGTTCTGTGTTCTACTGTGCTCTACTGTACTCTACTGTGCTGTGTTCTACGGTGCTCTACTGTGCTCTACTGTGCTCTACTTTACTGTGTTCTACTGTGCTCTACTGTGCTGTGTTCTACTGTGTTATACTGTGCTCTACTGTACTGTGTTCTACTGTGCTCTACTGTGCTCTACTGTGTTCGCCTGTGCTCTACTGTGCTGTGTTCTACTGTGTTATACTGTGCTCTACTGTACTGTGTTCTACTGTGCTCTACTGTGCTCTACTGTGTTCGCCTGTGCTCTACTGTGCTGTGTTCTACTGTGTTCTACTGTGTTCTACTGTGCTCTACTGTGTTCTACTGTGCTCTACTGTGCTCTACTGTGTTCTACTGTGCTCTACTGTGCTCTACTGTGCTAGTGAACTTCCATTAGCCCCCTCCTCATGAAGTAGAGAAATTAGACAATATTGTCACGCCCTGGTCTTAGTATTCTGTGTTTTCTTTATTTATTTGGTCAGGCCAGGGTGTGACATGGGTTTATTTTGTGGTGTGTTTTGTCTTGGGGTTTTTGTAGGTTTTGGGATTGTGGTATAGTGGGGTGTTCTAGGAAAGTCTATGGTTGCCTGAAGTGGTTCTCAATCAGAGGCAGGTGTTTATCGTTGTCTCTGATTGGGAACCATATTTAGGCAGCCATATTCTTTGAGTGTTTCGTGGGTGATTGTTCCTGTCTCTGTGTTTGTTTTGCACCAGTATAGGCTGTTAGGTTTTTGTGTTACGTTTTTGTCTTGTTTGTTTTTCATCTTTATGAAAGATGTATAAAAATGAACCACGCTGCATTTTGGTCCGTTCCCTGCTACACCTCCTCTTCAGAGGAATTGGAGAAAGAAATCCCTAACAAATATCTTGAAGATATGGGGGTTTTGGTAACAGAATGACAAGTTACTAGGCAATGTTTCTTAAACTTACAGAAAGCAAATCATTTCTCCAAAACTGAACATAAATGTTGTCAGGGGTCGTTGCTTCAACATTATAATGATTTTATGTATTTCTAATACATTCCAAGACTTTTTCTAGGTGATGGTTATTTTTAAGACCCCTTATCCATCTGCGTGACCAGAAATCAAATTATTTATAATTTTTAGGATGGGAAAACATGTCTACTGAATGCCTGAATTTCCCCCAAAACATAGACTCTTAGCTTTTATTTGACAGACTACTTTATTAGATAGACTCTGTTACATACCTGATGAAGGTGTAGAATACATAGACTCTGTTACTATAAGACAGGTTTCTATACTTTTATTACTGCAAGCCAGGTACTTTAAGGACCGTTTTCATTTTGAAAAGCTATTTAAAGTAGGATTTGATTTGTTATTTTTTGTTTTAAGGATATTGTTCTCAAAACACCTAGGCCTAAACTGTTAGAAACATCCACCCCTCTCTCCTAAACTGATAGAAACATCCACCCCTCTCTCCTAAACTGTTAGAAACATCCACCCCCTCTCTCCTAAACTGATAGAAACATCCACCCCTCTCTCCTAAACTGATAGAAACATCTCCTAAACTGATAGAAACATCCACCCCTCTCTCCTAAACTGATATAAACATCCACCCCTCTCTCCTAAACTGATAGAAACATCCACCCCTCTCTCCTAAACTGATAGAAACATCCACCCCTCTCTCCTAAACTGATAGAAACATCCACCCCTCTCTCCTAAACTGATAGAAACATCCACCCCTCTCTCCTAAACTGTTAGAAACATCCACCCCTCTCTCCTAAACTGATAGAAACATCCACCCCCTCTCTCCCAGACTATCAGGAATAGGCCTGTTCAGGGTCCTGATTGGTCAGTGGCAGTTAGTAAACTTTGCACTTTTGAGATATGCACACCTTCCCTTGTTTTCTTTTCAGCAGTTTGTTTGTTCACATGTAAGGCCACTCCTTAGGATGACTGGTATCTGACACCACTGGTCTCCTTAGGATGACTGGTATCTGACACCACTGTTCTCCTGAGGATGACTGGTATCTGACACCACTGGTCTCCTTAGGATGATTGGTATCTGACACCACTGTTCTCCTTAGGATGACTGGTATCTGACACCACTGTTCTCCTTAGGATGATTGGTATCTGACTCCACTGTTCTCCTTAGGATGACTGGTATCTGACACCACTGTTCTCCTTAGGATGATTGGTATCTGACTCCACTGCTCTCCTTAGGATGACTGGTATCTGACACCACTGGTCTCCTTAGGATGATTGGTATCTGACACCACTGTTCTCCTTAGGATGACTGGTATCTGACACCACTGTTCTCCTTAGGATGATTGGTATCTGACTCCACTGTTCTCCTTAGGGTGACTGGTATCTGACACCACTGTTCTCCTTAGGATGACTTGCATCTGACACCACTGTTCTCCTTAGGATGACTGGTCTCTGACACCACACAACACTGTTCGTTGCCCTCCTCTCCGATCAGAGAGAGAGACATTCCTGTTGATAGATGAGTCCAAATAGCCGGTCAGGAAGAATAGGGAGATTTTACCTCAGAAAGACTGACCATTCAGGGTAGGAGTCCTTGACACAGCATAATCCTAGTCCTGAAGTGACAATCAAAAATAACATGTTTAGTGTGTAATGTTCACTATATATGGGTTTAGTTCTCCTATGTAAATACTTCATTCCACTTATTCAATAGCTAGCATACGTTCATTCATATTTAATTCAGTTTGAATATCCCTGTTTGTCTACCAGTTGAGGTCCTGCTGTGCTGCGCCCATCTGCTATTTGACATCTATTAAAGCCTTGTTCACATTGCCAGTTTGATGTGAATCAAAAATCTGATTTAGTTTTTTGCATATCTGATTCGGATCTGTTCATTTGTTCCTGCAGTCTGAACGGCCCCCCCAAAAAATCAACATTGTAACATAGTAATTGTAACATAGTAATTGTAACATAGTAATTGTAACATTGTAATTGTAACATAGTAATTGTAACATAGTAATTGTAACATTGTAATTGAAACATAGTAATTGTAACATAGTAATTGTAACATTGTAATTGAAACATAGTAATTGTAACATAGTAATTGTAACATAGTAATTGTAACATAGTAATTGTAACATTGTAATTGTAACATAGTAATTGTAACATAGTAATTGTAACATTGTAATTGAAACATAGTAATTGTAACATAGTAATTGTTCTGTGATATAACAGTCTCCGGAAACCTGTGCTATCTTGTTCCAGCTCTACTACCATGTCTAAGGCCACAGCTCCCTGTGCTGTCCTTTGTATGATGTATTGACCATCTCTGTGCTCTGTGCTGTCCTTTGTATGATGTATTGACCATCTCTGTGCTCTGTGCTGTCCTTTGTATGATGTATTGACCATCTCTGTGCTGTCCTTTGTATGATGTATTAACCATCTCTGTGCTCTGTGCTGTCCTTTGTATGATGTATTGACCATCTCTGTGCTGTCCTTTGTATGATGTATTGACCATCTCTGTGCTGTTCTTTGTATGATGTATTGACCATCTCTGTGCTCTGTGCTGTCCTTTGTATGATGTATTGACCATCTCTGTGCTCTGTGCTGTCCTTTGTATGATGTATTGACCATCTCTGTGCTGTCCTTTGTATGATGTATTGACCATCTCTGTGCTGTCCTTTGTATGATGTATTGACCATCTCTGTGCTGTCCTTTGTATGATGTATTGACCATCTCTGTGCTGTCCTTTGTATGATGTATTGACCATCTCTGTGCTGTCCTTTGTATGATGTATTGACCATCTCTGTGCTGTCCTTTGTATGATGTATTGACCATCTCTGTGCTCTGTGCTGTCCTTTGTATGATGTATTGACCATCTCTGTGCTCTGTGCTGTCCTTTGTATGATGTATTGACCATCTCTGTGCTGTCCTTTGTATGATGTATTGACCATCTCTGTGCTGTCCTTTGTATGATGTATTGACCATCTCTGTGCTGTCCTTTGTATGATGTATTGACCATCTCTGTGCTGTCCTTTGTATGATGTATTGACCATCTCTGTGCTGTCCTTTGTATGATGTATTAACCATCTCTGTGCTCTGTGCTGTCCTTTGTATGATGTATTGACCATCTCTGTGCTGTCCTTTGTATGATGTATTGACCATCTCTGTGCTGTCCTTTGTATGATGTATTGACCATCTCTGTGCTGTCCTTTGTATGATGTATTGACCATCTCTGTGCTGTCCTTTGTATGATGTATTGACCATCTCTGTGCTGTCTCGTGTCTCTTCCAGGTTTGCCACCATGTCTAAGGCCACAGCGAACAAGCTGCACTGGCGTTCCAAGGTGCAGGAGAGTTTTGTTCCCCTGGGAGACGGGTCTGGAGAGCTGGGTGTTGCCATTGGGGGCGGCGCTGACTACGGAGAGTTCCCTTTCGTCACCGTAGCACCGGGAGGCGGGACCACGGTGGGTGATGTCATACTGGAGATCGGGGGTACGCCCGTCCTGGGCATGACGCTAGGAGACGTGAGAGGGGTCCTCAACTCATGCCCCCATCCCATACGGATTAAAACGGTCTCTCCAGGTACCGGAATTAACTTACAAAACATCACTTTATATATAGCTCTCCAGAGCCCGTCTTCATAGTGTCTTTAGGTAGGAGAGCTGATCTATGGTCAGTTTTGTCTTTTAGATCATAATGGATCAGATTACATGGACAGGGGGACCTGATCCTAGATTGTAATGAATCAGATTACATGGAGAGGGGGGACCTGATCCTAGATTGTAATGAATCAGATTACACGGAGAGGGGGACCTGATCCTAGATTGTAATGAATCAGATTACATGGAGAGGGAGAACCTTATTCTAGATCATAATGAATCAGATAACATGGAGAGGGGGGACCTGATCCTAGATCGTAATGAATCAGATTACCTGGAGAGGCAGACCTGATCCTAGATCATAATGAATCAGATTACATGGAGAGGGAGGGGGACCTGATCCTAGATCATAATGAATCAGATTACATGGAGAGGGGGACCTGATCCTAGATCATAATGAATCAGATTACATGGAGAGGAGGACCTGATCCTAGATAATAATGAATCAGATTACATGGAGAGGGGGACCTGATCCTAGATCATAATGAATCAGATTACATGGAGAGGGGGACCTGCTCCTATATCATAATGAATCAGATTACATGGAGAGGCGGGGGACCTGATCCTAGATCATAATGAATCAGATTACATGGAAAGGGGGACCTGATCCTAGATCATAATGAATCAGATTACATGGAGAGGGGGTATCTGATCCTAGATCATAATGAATCATATTTCATGGAGAGGGGGACCTGATCCTAGATCATAATGAATCAGATTACATGGAGAGGGGAGACCTGATCCTAGATCATAATGAATCAGATTACATGGAGAGGGGGACCTGATCCTAGATCATAATGAATCAGATTACATGGAGAGGGGGACCTGATCCTAGATCATAATGAATCAGATTACATGGAGAGGCAGACCTGATCCTAGATCATAATGAATCAGATTACATGGGAGGGGGGGGCCTGATCCTAGATCATAATGAATCCGATTACATGGAGAGGAGGACCTGATCCTAGATAATAATGAATCAGATTACATGGAGAGGGGGACCTGATCCTAGATCATAATGAATCAGATTACATGGAGAGGGGGACCTGCTCCTATATCATAATGAATCAGATTACATGGAGAGGCGGGGGGACCTGATCCTAGATCATAATGAATCAGATTACATGGAAAGGGGGACCTGATCCTAGATCATAATGAATCAGATTACATGGAGAGGGGGGCTGATCCTAGATCATAATGAATCAGATTATCAGATTACATGGAGAGGGTTGGGGGAGGACCTGATTCTAGATCATAATGAATCAGATTACATGGAGAGGGGGACCTGATCCTAGATCATAATGAATCAGATTACATGGAGAGGGGGGCTGCTGATCCTAGATCATAATGAATCTGATTATCAGATTACATGGAGAGGGGGACCTGATCCTAGATCATAATGAATCAGATTACATGGAGAGGGGGACCTGATCCTAGATCATAATGAATCAGATTACATGGAGAGGGGGACCTGATCCTAGATCATAATGAATCAGATTACATGGAGGGGGGGACCTAATCCTAGATCAGCACTTCTAGACCTACTCTGAGACGCGTTATGAATACAGACCTAGTTCTCTAGCAATTCAATTACAGACTATCTTTTCCCTCTGAATCACCAACAACATACAGATGCAGGATCTTAATTTGATCACCCTGTTGTAGGAGAACTTTCTTGCAATGCAGGATCTTTAAAAAAAAATGTTTTACTTGTAGTTTATTTGAGGTTTTAAAAGGCTTCTCAAGTTTGTAATTTCCATTTTCCAGACTAGATGTTCCCTTATGTGTCATCCATACACAGCTGTCCGTTATTTATAATCCACATTTTAATTCTAATTCATTCTTATTTTTTCCTGCTGTAGCAAACTGGCTCAATGTAAGATCCTACATGTGTAATGATGTAGCTGTATGGGTGGTAAAGCTGACCCAGCAGTAAACTACACACTTAACATTAACAACAGGATTCTCCGAGCAGACTCCTCTGATGGGATGTGTTTATTAGTTGGCTGACAGCCATTTCTTCCTAGCTGGCCTCTACATTCCATTAAAGAGGACACTGCAGTTCAGACAATAACAATGCAGCAGCCCACCACTCATTTGGAGGCTATACAGTGTTTGTTTACAAATTAATATATATGTCTTTACAAACAAAGGGGGTAAACAAGGTTGTATTTGGGGTTTTGATAAAGTTATGAAAATAAGATCATGGGAGATTTTTTAAAATTATAATCATCTAGTTTTAGTGGGTATATATCAGAAATATGAAAGTCCTAAAATTGATGTCTTAATCACAGATTGACCATTTAATGAAATGTGTGTGACTACTGTCCTGTACTACTGTCCTGTACTACTGTCCTGTACTACTGTACTACTGTCCTGTACTACTGTACTACTGTCCTGTACTACTGTCCTGTACTACTGTACTACTGTCCTGTACTACTGTACTACTGTCCTGTACTACTGTACTACTGTCCTGTACTACTGTCCTGTACTACTGTACTGTACTACTGTCCTGTACTACTGTCCTGTACTACTGTACTACTGTCCTGTACTACTGTACTACTGTCCTGTACTACTGTCCTGTACTACTGTACTACTGTCCTGTACTACTGTCCTGTACTACTGTACTGTACTACTGTCCTGTACTACTGTCCTGTACTACTGTACTACTGTCCTGTACTACTGTACTGTACTACTGTACTACTGTCCTGTACTACTGTCCTGTACTACTGTACTGTACTACTGTCCTGTACTACTGTCCTGTACTACTGTCCTGTACTACTGTACTACTGTCCTGTACTACTGTCCTGTACTACTGTCCTGTACTACTGTACTACTGTCCTGTACTACTGTACTACTGTCCTGTACTACTGTCCTGTACTACTGTACTACTGTCCTGTACTACTGTCCTGTACTACTGTACTGTACTACTGTCCTGTACTACTGTCCTGTACTACTGTACTACTGTCCTGTACTACTGTACTGTACTACTGTGCTGTACTACTGTCCTGTACTACTGTCCTGTAATGCTGTACTACTGTCCTGTACTACTGTCCTGTACTACTGTACTACTGTACTACTGTCCTGTACTACTGTCCTGTACTACTGTCCTGTACTACTGTCCTGTACTACTGTACTACTGTACTACTGTCCTGTACTACTGTCCTGTACTACTGTACTACTGTCCTGTACTACTGTCCTGTACTACTGTACTGTACTACTGTCCTGTACTACTGTCCTGTACTACTGTACTACTGTCCTGTACTACTGTACTGTACTACTGTGCTGTACTACTGTCCTGTACTACTGTCCTGTACTACTGTCCTGTAATGCTGTACTACTGTCCTGTACTACTGTCCTGTACTACTGTACTACTGTACTACTGTCCTGTACTACTGTACTGTACTACTGTCCTGTACTACTGTACTACTGTCCTGTACTAATGTCCTGTACTACTGTACTGTACTACTGTCCTGTACTACTGTCCTGTACTACTGTACTACTGTACTACTGTCCTGTACTACAGTACTACTGTCCTGTACTACTGTACTACTGTCCTGTACTACTGTACTACTGTCCTGTACTTCTGTCCGGTACTACTGTACTGTACTACTGTACTATTGTACTACTGTCCTGTACTACTGTACTACTGTCCTGTACTACTGTCCTGTACTACTGTACTGTACTACTGTCCTGTACTACTGTCCTGTACTACTGTACTACTGTCCTGTACTACTGTACTGTACTACTGTGCTGTACTACTGTCCTGTACTACTGTCCTGTAAAGCTGTACTACTGTCCTGTACTACTGTCCTGTACTACTGTACTACTGTACTACTGTCCTGTACTACTGTCCTGTACTACTGTCCTGTACTACTGTACTGTACTACTGTCCTGTAATACTGTACTACTGTCCTGTACTTCTGTCCGGTACTACTGTACTGTACTACTGTACTGTACTACTGTCCTGTACTGCTGTCCTGTACTACTGTCCTGTACTACTGTCCTGTACTACTGTCCTGTACTACTGTCCTGTACTGCTGTCCTGTACTACTGTCCTGTACTACTGTCCTGTACTACTTTCCTGTACTGCTGTCCTGTACTACTGTCCTGTACTACTGTACTACTGTACTACTGTACTGTACTACTGTACTACTGTACTACTGTCCTCTACTACTGTACTGTACTACTGTACTACTGTACTACTGTCCTGTACTACTGTACTACTGTCCTGTACTACTGTCCTGTACTACTGTCCTGTACTACTGTACTACTGTCTTGTACCACTGTCCTGTACTACTGTACTGTACTACTGTACTACTGTCCTGTACTACTGTCCTGTACTACTGTACTACTGTCCTGTACTACTGTACTACTGTACTACTGTACTGTACTACTGTACTACTGTACTACTGTCCTCTACTACTGTACTGTACAACTGTACTACTGTACTACTGTACTACTGTCCTGTACTACTGTACTACTGTCCTTTACTACTGTCCTGTACTACTGTCCTGTACTACTGTACTACTGTCCTGTACTACTGTACTGTACTACTGTACTACTGTCCTGTACTACTGTCCTGTACTACTGTACTACTGTCCTGTACTACTGTACTACTGTACTACTGTCCTGTACTACTGTCCTGTACTACTGTACTACTGTCCTGTACTACTGTACTGTACTACTGTCCTGTACTACTGTACTTCGGTCCTGTACTACTGTACTGTACTACTGTGCTGTACTACTGTCCTGTACTACTGTCCTGTAATGCTGTACTACTGTCCTGTACTACTGTCCTGTACTACTGTACTACTGTACTACTGTCCTGTACTACTGTCCTGTACTACTGTCCTGTACTACTGTCCTGTACTACTGTACTACTGTACTACTGTCCTGTACTACTGTCCTGTACTACTGTACTACTGTCCTGTACTACTGTCCTGTACTACTGTACTGTACTACTGTCCTGTACTACTGTCCTGTACTACTGTACTACTGTCCTGTACTACTGTACTGTACTACTGTGCTGTACTACTGTCCTGTACTACTGTCCTGTACTACTGTCCTGTAATGCTGTACTACTGTCCTGTACTACTGTCCTGTACTACTGTACTACTGTACTACTGTCCTGTACTACTGTACTGTACTACTGTCCTGTACTACTGTACTACTGTCCTGTACTAATGTCCTGTACTACTGTACTGTACTACTGTCCTGTACTACTGTCCTGTACTACTGTACTACTGTACTACTGTCCTGTACTACAGTACTACTGTCCTGTACTACTGTACTACTGTCCTGTACTACTGTACTACTGTCCTGTACTTCTGTCCGGTACTACTGTACTGTACTACTGTACTATTGTACTACTGTCCTGTACTACTGTACTACTGTCCTGTACTACTGTCCTGTACTACTGTACTGTACTACTGTCCTGTACTACTGTCCTGTACTACTGTACTACTGTCCTGTACTACTGTACTGTACTACTGTGCTGTACTACTGTCCTGTACTACTGTCCTGTAAAGCTGTACTACTGTCCTGTACTACTGTCCTGTACTACTGTACTACTGTACTACTGTCCTGTACTACTGTCCTGTACTACTGTACTGTACTACTGTCCTGTAATACTGTACTACTGTCCTGTACTTCTGTCCGGTACTACTGTACTGTACTACTGTACTGTACTACTGTCCTGTACTGCTGTCCTGTACTACTGTCCTGTACTACTGTCCTGTACTACTGTCCTGTACTACTGTCCTGTACTGCTGTCCTGTACTACTGTCCTGTACTACTGTCCTGTACTACTTTCCTGTACTGCTGTCCTGTACTACTGTCCTGTACTACTGTACTACTGTACTACTGTACTGTACTACTGTACTACTGTCCTCTACTACTGTACTGTACTACTGTACTACTGTACTACTGTCCTGTACTACTGTACTACTGTCCTGTACTACTGTCCTGTACTACTGTCCTGTACTACTGTACTACTGTCTTGTACCACTGTCCTGTACTACTGTACTGTACTACTGTACTACTGTCCTGTACTACTGTCCTGTACTACTGTACTACTGTCCTGTACTACTGTACTACTGTACTACTGTACTGTACTACTGTACTACTGTACTACTGTCCTCTACTACTGTACTGTACAACTGTACTACTGTACTACTGTACTACTGTCCTGTACTACTGTACTACTGTCCTTTACTACTGTCCTGTACTACTGTCCTGTACTACTGTACTACTGTCCTGTACTACTGTACTGTACTACTGTACTACTGTCCTGTACTACTGTCCTGTACTACTGTACTACTGTCCTGTACTACTGTACTACTGTACTACTGTCCTGTACTACTGTCCTGTACTACTGTACTACTGTCCTGTACTACTGTACTGTACTACTGTCCTGTACTACTGTACTTCGGTCCTGTACTACTGTACTGTACTACTGTGCTGTACTACTGTCCTGTACTACTGTCCTGTAATGCTGTACTACTGTCCTGTACTACTGTCCTGTACTACTGTACTACTGTCCTGTACTACTGTCCTGTACTACTGTACTGTACTACTGTCCTGTACTACTGTACTGTACTACTGTCCTGTACTACTGTACTACTGTCCTGTACTACTGTCCTGTACTACTGTACTACTGTACTACTGTCCTGTACTACTGTCCTGTACTACTGTACTACTGTCCTGTACTACTGTCCTGTACTACTGTACTGTACTACTGTCCTGTACTACTGTCCTGTACTACTGTACTACTGTCCTGTACTACTGTACTGTACTACTGTGCTGTACTACTGTCCTGTACTACTGTCCTGTAATGCTGTACTACTGTCCTGTACTACTGTCCTGTACTACTGTACTACTGTACTACTGTCCTGTACTACTGTCCTGTACTACTGTACTGTACTACTGTCCTGTACTACTGTACTACTGTCCTGTACTTCTGTCCGGTACTAATGTACTGTACTACTGTAGTACTGTACTGCTGTCCTGTACTACTTTCCTGTACTGCTGTCCTGTACTACTGTACTGTACTACTGTCCTGTACTGCTGTCCTGTACTACTGTCCTGTACTACTGTCCTGTACTACTTTCCTGTACTGCTGTCCTGTACTACTGTCCTGTACTACTGTACTACTGTACTACTGTACTGTACTACTGTACTACTGTCCTCTACTACTGTACTGTACTACTGTACTACTGTACTACTGTCCTGTACTACTGTACTACTGTCCTGTACTACTGTCCTGTACTACTGTCCTGTACTACTGTACTACTGTCTTGTACCACTGTCCTGTACTACTGTACTGTACTACTGTACTACTGTCCTGTACTACTGTACTACTGTCCTGTACTACTGTACTACTGTCCTGTACTACTGTACTACTGTACTACTGTCCTGTACTACTGTCCTGTACTACTGTACTACTGTCCTGTACTACTGTACTGTACTACTGTGCTGTACTACTGTCCTGTACTACTGTACTACTGTCCTGTACTACTGTACTATACTACTGTGCTGTACTACTGTCCTGTACTACTGTCCTGTACTACTGTACTGTACTACTGTACTACAGTCCTGTACTACTGTCCTGTACTACTGTACTACTGTACTACTGTCCTGTACTACTGTACTACTGTCCTGTACTACTGTACTACTGTCCTGTACTACTGTACTACTGTACTACTGTTCTGTACTACTGTCCTGTACTACTGTACTGTACTACTGTCCTGTACTACTGTCCTGTACTACTGTCCTATACTACTGTCCTGTACCACTGCACTACTGTCCTGTACTACTGTCCTGTACTACTGTACTACTGTCCTGTACTACTGTACTGTACTACTGTGCTGTACTACTGTCCTGTACTACTGTACTACTGTCCTGTACTACTGTACTGTACTACTGTGCTGTACTACTGTACTGTACTACTGTACTACAGTCCTGTACTACTGTCCTGTACTACTGTCCTGTACTACTGTACTACTGTACTACTGTCCTGTACTACTGTACTGTACTACTGTCCTGTACTACTGTACTACTGTCCTGTACTAATGTCCTGTACTACTGTACTGTACTACTGTCCTGTACTACTGTCCTGTACTACCGTACTACTGTACTACTGTCCTGTACTACAGTACTACTGTCCTGTACTACTGTACTACTGTCCTGTACTACTGTACTACTGTCCTGTACTTCTGTCCGGTACTACTGTACTGTACTACTGTACTATTGTACTGCTGTCCTGTACTACTTTCCTGTACTGCTGTCCTGTACTGCTGTCCTGTACTACTGTCCTGTACTACTGTCCTGTACTACTTTCCTGTACTGCTGTCCTGTACTACTGTCCTGTACTACTGTACTACTGTACTACTGTACTGTACTACTGTACTACTGTACTACTGTCCTCTACTACTGTACTGTACTACTGTACTACTGTACTACTGTCCTGTACTACTGTACTACTGTCCTCTACTACTGTACTGTACTACTGTACTACTGTACTACTGTCCTGTACTACTGTACTACTGTCCTGTACTACTGTCCTGTACTACTGTCCTGTACAACTGTACTACTGTCTTGTACCACTGTCCTGTACTACTGTACTGTACTACTGTACTACTGTCCTGTACTACTGTCCTGTACTACTGTACTACTGTCCTGTACTACTGTACTACTGTACTACTGTCCTGTACTACTGTCCTGTACTACTTTACTACTGTCCTGTACTACTGTACTGTACTACTGCACTACTGTCCTGTACTACTGTACTACTGTCCTGTACAACTGTACTGTACTACTGTGCTGTACTACTGTCCTGTACTACTGTCCTGTACTACTGTACTGTACTACTGTACTACTGTCCTGTACTACTGTCCTGTACTACTGTACTACTGTACTTCTGTCCTGTACTACTGTACTACTGTCCTGTACTACTGTACTACTGTCCTGTACTACTGTACTACTGTCCTGTACTACTGTACTACTGTACTACTGTTCTGTACTACTGTCCTGTACTACTGTGCTGTACTACTGTACTACTGTACTACTGTACTGTACCACTGTCCTGTACTACTGTCCTGTACTACTGTCCTGTACTACTGCACTACTGTCCTGTACTACTGTCCTGTACTACTGTACTACTGTCCTGTACTACTGTACTGTACTACTGTACTGTACTACTGTCCTGTACTACTGTACTGTACTACTGTACTACTGTACTACTGTCCTGTACTACTGTCCTGTACTACTGTACTACTGTACTACTGTCCTGTACTACTGTACTGTACTACTGTCCTGTACTACTGTACTGTACTACTGTACTGTACTACTGTCCTGTTGTGTTATGTTTTTATTTTAAGAGGTAAAGAGGTCACCGGTCACCACAGCGGTGTAGGCAGTATAAAGAGGTCACCACAGCGGTGTAGGCAGCTCAAAGAGGTCACCACAGTGGTTTAGGCAGTATAAAGAGGTCACCACAGCAGTGTGGGCAGTATGAAGAGGTCACCACAGCAGTGTAGGCAGTAGAAAGAGGTCACCACAGCGGTGTAGGCAGTAGAAAGAGGTCACCACAGCGGTGTGGGCAGTATAAAGAGGTCACCACAGCGGTGTGGGCAGTATAAAGAGGTCACCACAGCGGTGTAGGCAGCACCACTGTGCCCGTAATGCCTTAAATGGCTCTTTCACAACGTCTTTGGGTGTGTCCTTAACTACAGCTCGTCACTGGGTGGAGATCTGTTAGAGGTGACGGACACACTTAACTCATGTTTTGTTGCTGATAACATGTCTCTCTCGTACAGGCTCTACTCTGTGTAAGGACCTGAGGTTGTACCTGAGCAAGTGTTTCAGTCCAGGATCCATGGACAGCCAACTGCAGCAGCTGATCAGGGAGAACCTGTACCTCAGAGCCGTCCCCTGTGAGTAGCAATGTGATAACTATAACTACACACACACACACATACGCAGACACACACACACGCACGCACACACGCACACACATGCAGGCACGCACGCACGCAGGCACACACACACACACACACACACACACACACACACACACACACACACACACACACACACACACAGGCACACATCTCTCGCACACATCTCTCTCTCACATCTCTCTCATCTCTCTCTCTCTGTGTTCCTGTCTCTCTCATCTCTCTCTCATCCCCTCCCCCCCACACACACATACACATACACACACACACACACACAGTCCAACAAACATCAAGCAGTCACGCACACAAACACTTACCAAAACACATTTTTATATACTCATGCACTTATAATCAGATGTACTCAATCACAGATGATTACATAGGAAACCAGACCTTGTATCAAAGCTGCGATGCCGTCGTGTTTGACGGAGAGAGAGTTGCCAGGTGAGTGCTGCTCAAAAACAAGATGAAACAAAAACAAAAGTGAAAAGTTCAGTTACTAAACGGGTGAGAGAAGCACATGCACTGTTGCTATGGTAACTGCCGTCAAGCGTCAGGCCAGTAAGATGATTCATCTTGACAGACCGTTGCTTGTTGTTCGGCTGCATCCCAAATGGCACCCTATTCCCTATATATAGTGCACTACTTTAGACCAGGGCCCTATAGAACCCTATTCCCTATATAGTGCACTACTTTAGACCAGAGCCCTATAGAACCCTATTCCCTATATATAGTGCACTACTTTAGACCAGGGCCCTATAGAACCCTATTCCCTATATACTGCACTACTTTAGACCAGAGCCCTATAGAACCCTATTCCCTATATATACTGCACTACTTTAGACCAGAGCCCTATAGAACCCTATTCCCTATATATACTGCACTACTTTAGACCAGAGCCCTATGGCTCTTCCTGAGTCTGAGGGTGGTTTTAACCTTCCTGAGTCTGAGGGTGGTTTTAACCTTCCTGAGTCTGAGGGTGGTTATAACCTTCCTGAGTCTGAGGGTGGTTTTAACCTTCCTGAGTCTGAGGGTGGTTTTAACCTTCCTGAGTCTGAGGGTGGTTTCAGTATTCCTATTTAGAGTCAGGGCAGGCTCAGGGTCAGGGCAGGGTCAGGGCAGGGTCAGGACAGGCTCAGGGGCAGGCTCAGGGTCAGGACAGGCTCAGGGTCAGGGCAGGCTCAGAGGCAGGGCAGGCTCAGGGTCAGGGCAGGCTCAGGGTCAGGGCAGGGTCAGGATAGACTCAGGGTCAGGGCAGGCTCAGGGGCAGGGTCAGGACAGGCTCAGGGGCAGGGCAGGGTCAGGACAGGGTCAGGGCAGGGTCAGGGCATGCTCAGGGTCAGGGCAGGGTCAGGGCAGGGTCAGGGCATGCTCAGGGTCAGGGCAGGCTCAGTGTCAGTGCAGGCTCAGGGTCAGGGCAGGCTCACAGTCAGGGCAGGTTCAGGACAGGCTCAGGGGCAGGCTCAGGGTCAGGACAGGCTCAGTGTCAGGGCAGGCTCAGTGTCAGTGCAGGCTCAGGGGCAGGCTCAGGGTCAGGACAGGGTCAGGGCAGGGTCAGGGCAGGGTCAGGGAAGGCTCAGGGTCAGGGAAAGCAAAAACAGGGCAGAACCAGGAAGCCTTGAACCCAAACTAGAGAGAAAGAAAAACTCAGAAAAACCCACTGGGATGACTTGACAACATGCTCCTCTCTGTCACGTGTGCTCCCTCTCCGGCCTCTAGGTCACCAGACTGCTCGTTAGTGCGCACACCTGTCACCAGCGCTACGCGCATAATGACACTCGCCTGGACTCCATCACCTCCTCGATCACCTGCCCTTTATAATTCTCTCCCTTTGGTTTCTTCCCCAGTCGTCATTGTTGCTGTTTCATGTCGGTGCGCTGTTTGTGTTTATGGTTTTGTTCATTTATTAAATGTATTCACTCCCTGAACTTGCTTCCCGACTCTCAGCGAACATCGTTACAGACTGACGACCCTCAGCGAACATCGTTACAGACTGACGACCCTCAGCGAACATCGTTACAGACTGACGACCCTCAGCGAACATCGTTACAGACTGACGGCTCTCAGCGAACATCGTTACAGACTGACGACCCTCAGCGAACATCGTTACAGACTGACGGCTCTCAGCGAACATCGTTACAGACTGACGGCTCTCAGCGAACATCGTTACAGACTGACGACTCTCAGCGAACATCGTTACAGACTGACGACTCTCAGCGAACATCGTTACAGACTGACGGCTCTCAGCGACCATCGTTACAGACTGACGGCTCTCAGCGAACATCGTTACAGACTGACGGCTCTCGGCGAACATCGTTACAGACTGACGGCTCTCAGCGAACATCGTTACAGACTGACGACTCTCGGCGAACATCGTTACAGACTGACGACTCTCAGCGAACATCGTTACAGACTGACGACTCTCAGCGAACATCGTTACAGACTGACGACCCTCAGCGAACATCGTTACAGACTGACGGCTCTCAGCGAACATCGTTACAGACTGACGACTCTCAGCGAACATCGTTACAGACTGACGGCTCTCAGCGAACATCGTTACAGACTGACGACTCTCAGCGAACATCGTTACAGACTGACGACCCTCAGCGAACATCGTTACAGACTGACGGCTCTCAGCGAACATCGTTACAGACTGACGACTCTCAGCGAACATCGTTACAGACTGACGACTCTCGGCGAACATCGCTACACTCCTGCCCATTTACACATGCTTTCCTCTGTCTGCTGCTGGTTGAGAATAGTTTCAGGTGTGCCTCAGAAATCAATGATATGTCTTCTAAGGTCAAGTACATTTATACCAGATGGAGGCTTGTTTACCCTAACACAGTACATTCCCATTGTAAACAAGTCTCTGCTTGACTAGTGTGTGTGTGTGGTCCACTATAGACTTCCCTTATCCTCCTATCTCCAGGTACGACCAGGCCGCCTCGCCACGAGGAGATATCAGGAGTGGACTACAATTTTGTCTCCATAGAAGAGTTCTTTTCCCTGGATGAGTCTGGAGCCCTATTGGAGAGTGGCAAGTTCAAAGGTAAGAGTGTGTGTTTATTGGCCAGTGGTGGAGTGTGTGTGTTTATTGGCCAGTGGTGGAGTGTGTGTGTTTATTGGTCAGTGGTGGAGTGTGTGTGTTTATTGGTCAGTGGTGGAGTGTGTGTGTTTATTGGCCAGTGGTGGAGTGTGTGTGTTTATTGGTCAGTGGTGGAGTGTGTGTGTTTATTGGCCAGTGGTGGAGTGTGTGTGTTTATTGGCCAGTGGTGGAGTGTGTGTGTTTATTGGCCAGTGGTGTAGTGTGTGTGTTTATTGGCCAGTGGTGGAGTGTGTGTGTTTATTGGTCAGTGGTGGAGTGTGTGTGTTTATTGGCCAGTGGTGGAGTGTGTGTGTTTATTGGTCAGTGGTGGAGTGTGTGTGTTTTATTGGCCAGTGGTGGAGTGTGTGTGTTTATTGGCCAGTGGTGGAGTGTGTGTGTTTATTGGCCAGTGGTGGAGTGTGTGTGTTTATTGGCCAGTGGTGGAGTGTGTGTGTTTATTGGCCAGTGGTGGAGTGTGTGTGTTTATTGGCCAGTGGTGGAGTGTGGGGGGGATAAATGCTGGTAAAAGTCATTTACCAAACGTTTTGATTTTGCGCGAGTGTTTAGCTATCTTTTGCGCTAAAATGCATTGAGAAATAGGGAGCATTACTTTACTATCAAGCATACGTGGTGCTAATAATGATATTTAGGCTACTGATATTTTCCTAATTTGGCCGTGTGTATTTCATTTGAGGTATTTAATTTTTTATTTGTTACTGCGTTCCAACATGTGCTTTTCCGTTTCGTTGTTGTAAACAAAGGCTCTCCACAAATAAAATTGATTGAAAACTTGAATTCTTGCTTTTTTTGTTTTTACATATAGCCTACAGTAACAAACTGTTATTTTGTATTCTAATGGTACCTAAGACCTTCATAAACAAAACCCCATTTTTTTTATTAGATGCCTATATACATTTTTTGAATTGCACTGTTAGAATGTTTCAGTCAGAATGACTGCTCATTAACTTGAAGGGGGAGTCTCTTGATGCCCAGCATTTCTTGTGTTATTTGATTAACAGATTGTTCCTCCTTTCTACCTCCTCCAATCAGGTAACTACTACGGGACGCCCCGCCCAGTCCACATTGGCCCAGACAGCCCACCAATCACGTACCAGGAACACCGGAACGTGCTCCGGAACTTCAGGACGCGCAGCAAGTCGCTTAGCAACCTGGAGAAGGCTGTGGAGGAGGGAGAGAACAGTGAGGAAGACTCTGGTCTGTCAGGTATAGTCACATACAGCTGTCTATAAATGGTGTGTTCGCCTGAACATCGAGGCATCCATCACAGACGAGACACTGAGAACAATCACCAGACTTTAGTTATCTTCTGATGATCTCATTTCTCTCTTTTATAGCTGTAACAAGTATGTGTGTGTTTTCTATCCCAGTTTGCTCCCCAAGCTTAACATTGTTGTCATCTATTTCCCACCAGGTGTCCTTGGAGAGTTCCTCAATGAGCTTGACACCTTGATAAGCTAATTTCCCAATGATCACTCATCGTACCGGGCGACTTTAACCTCCTGGCCTCTGGCCCCTTTTAACCTCACCTTTTCCCAGTCCTATCCCACTGCCAGGCATTATGCTTGACTTCATCTTCACTAGAGGCTGTTCTCCCACTAATCTCACTGCATCCGCCCTCTATTTCTGCTCACTACTTTGTTTCCTTGTCTCTCCATCTCTCCTCCAACCCTAGCCACTCAGCCCCTACCCAGATGGTCATGCACCACCGGAGGTTTCACTCTCTCTCTGTCTCTCTCTCTCTGTCTCTCTCTCTCTCTCTCTCTCTCTCTCTCTCTCTGTCTTTGTCTCTGTCTCTCTCTGTCTCTCTCTCTCTCTCTCTCTCTCCTGTCTCCTGATTCTGCCTCTTTGACCCAACTCTCCTCCCTTTGACTCCCTTCACTGTCCCCTTTCCTCCCGGCCAGCTTCACCTTCCACTCCCTCCTCTCTCCCTCCTCTCTCTCTCCTCTCTCCCTCCTCTCTCCCTCCTCACTCCCTC
Organism: Oncorhynchus tshawytscha; assembly: GCF_018296145.1. NCBI lineage: Eukaryota > Metazoa > Chordata > Actinopteri > Salmoniformes > Salmonidae > Oncorhynchus > Oncorhynchus tshawytscha. The sequence continues at coordinate 43,964,948 of NC_056450.1, forward strand.
CTCTCTCAGTCCTCACTCCCTTTGGTTAAATGTAGTGCACTATACAGGACCCATAGGGATCTGGTTAAATGTAGTGCACTATACAGGACCCATAGGGATCTGATTAAATGTAGTGCACTATACAGGACCCATAGGGATCTGGTTAAATGTAGTGCACTATACAGGACCCATAGGGATCTGGTTAAATGTAGTGCACTATACAGGACCCATAGGGATCTGGTTAAATGTAGTGCATCCATAGGACCCATAGGGATCTGGTTAAATGTAGTGCACTATACAGGACCCATAGGGCTCTGGTTAAATGTAGTGCACTATACAGGACCCATAGGGCTCTGGTTAAATGTAGTGCACTATATAGGACCCATAGTGCTCTGGTTAAATGTAGTGCACTATACAGGACTCATAGGGATCTGGTTAAATGTAGTGCACTATACAGGACCCATAGGGCTCTGGTTAAATGTAGTGCACTATACAGGACCCATAGGGATCTGGTTAAATGTAGTGCACTATACAGGACCCATAGGGATCTGGTTAAATGTAGTGTAGGATCTGGCCAGCTCCACCTTCCACTCCCTCCTCTCTCACACAGAACTACCCTACGCCTCTCTCTCCAGAATACATCCAGCAAATAGTGAGCTCCGGCCGCCCAACAACCTGCCCACTCGACCCTATCCCCTCCTCCTTTCTCCAGACCCTCTCCCATTCTTCACTTCCCTCATCAACTCATCCCTGACCCCTGGCTGAGTCCCCTCTGACTTCAAGTTGGCCAGGGTCGCTCCCTTCCTCAAGAAACCAACACGCGAGCCCGCTGACATCAAAAACAACCTTTCTTTGATTTCCAAAACACTTTGGCGTGCTCTCTTTGACAAACTTTCTCACGATTTGTCTCAGAATGATCTTCTGGACCCTAACAAGTCAGTCTTCAAGACGAGTCACTCAACCAAGACTGCTCTTCTCTGTGTCACAGAGGATCTCCGCTCTACCAAATCTGACTCTCTCTCCTCTGTTCTCATCCTCCTAGATCTATCTGCTGCCTTCAACACTGTGAACCATCAGATCCTCCTCTCCACCCTCTCAGGGCTGGGTGTCTCAGACTCTATCAGATCCTCCTCTCCACCCTCTCAGGGCTGGGAGTCTCAGGCTCCGCCTCCTCTCCACCCTCTCAGGGCTGGGTGTCTCAGACTCTATCAGCTCCTCCTCTCCACCCTCTCAGGGCTGGGTGTCTCAGACTCTATCAGATCCTCCTCTCCACCCTCTCAGGGCTGGGTGTCTCAGACTCTATCAGATCCTCCTCTCCACCCTCTCAGGGCTGGGTGTCTCAGACTCTATCAGATCCTCCTCTCCACCCTCTCAGGGCTGGGTGTCTCAGACTCTATCAGATCCTCCTCTCCACCCTCTCAGGGCTGGGTGTCTCAGACTCTACCTCCTCTCCATCCTCTCAGGGCTGGGTGTCTCAGACTCTATCAGATCCTCCTCTCCACCCTCTCAGGGCTGGGTGTCTCAGACTCTATCAGATCCTCCTCTCCACCCTCTCAGGGCTGGGTGTCTCAGACTCTACCTCCTCTCCATCCTCTCAGGGCTGGGTGTCTCAGACTCTATCAGATCCTCCTCTCCACCCTCTCAGGGCTGGGTGTCTCAGACTCTATCAGATCCTCCTCTCCACCCTCTCAGGGCTGGGTGTCTCAGACTCTATCAGATCCTCCTCTCCACCCTCTCAGGGCTGGGAGTCTCAGGCTCCGCCTCCTCTCCACCCTCTCAGGGCTGGGTGTCTCAGGCTCCGCCTCCTCTCCACCCTCTCAGGGCTGGGTGTCTCAGGCTCCGCCTCCTCTCCACCCTCTCAGGGCTGGGTGTCTCAGACTCTATCAGATCCTCCTCTCCACCCTCTCAGGGCTGGGTGTCTCAGGCTCCGCCTCCTCTCCACCCTCTCAGGGCTGGGTGTCTCAGACTCTATCAGATCCTCCTCTCCACCCTCTCAGGGCTGGGTGTCTCAGACTCTATCAGATCCTCCTCTCCACCCTCTCAGGGCTGGGTGTCTCAGGCTCCGCCTCCTCTCCACCCTCTCAGGGCTGGGTGTCTCAGACTCTATCAGATCCTCCTCTCCACCCTCTCAGGGCTGGGTGTCTCAGACTCTATCAGATCCTCCTCTCCACCCTCTCAGGGCTGGGAGTCTCAGGCTCCGCCTCCTCTCCACCCTCTCAGGGCTGGGTGTCTCAGACTCTATCAGATCCTCCTCTCCACCCTCTCAGGGCTGGGTGTCTCAGACTCTATCAGATCCTCCTCTCCACCCTCTCAGGGCTGGGTGTCTCAGACTCTATCAGATCCTCCTCTCCACCCTCTCAGGGCTGGGTGTCTCAGACTCTATCAGATCCTCCTCTCCACCCTCTCAGGGCTGGGTGTCTCAGACTCTATCAGATCCTCCTCTCCACCCTCTCAGGGCTGGGTGTCTCAGACTCTATCAGATCCTCGTCTCCACCCTCTCAGGGCTGGGTGTCTCAGACTCTATCAGATCCTCCTCTCCACCCTCTCAGGGCTGAGTGTCTCAGACTCAGCACACTCCTGGTGGCGTGGATAGTATCTGTACCACGTATTGTCACTGGCGTCCCGCTCTCCTCTCCTCTCTATAGAGACCAAGTCACTGGTCATATCCTCACATGGTCTCTCCTATGCATCTCTGTGTGCCTGTCAGATATCTCAGCTTGGATTTTGACCCTTCCACCCAGGGAAGGCCTGCCCAGTCCAAGACCACTCAATCTCGGTTGACAACTACACAGTGTCCCCCTCCCAGTGTGCAAAGAAACTTGGCGTGACCCTGGACAACACCCTGTCATTCTGTGCAAACAGAACTGTGCAAACAACAACCGTACCTCACACAGGAAGCAGAACATCCATAGAGTATGACTTTTCCACACACAGGAAGGAGGTCCTAATCCAGGCATTGGTCATATTTTTATTTATTCTTTTATTTAACTAGGCAAATCAGTTAAGAACACATTCTTATTTTCAATGACGGCCTGGGAACAGTGGGTTAACTGGTCTAGGAACAGTGGGTTAACTGGTCTAGGAACAGTGGGTTAACTGGTCTAGGAACAGTGGGTTAACTGGTCTAGGAACAGTGGGTTAACTACCTGTTCAGGGTCAAAACGACAGATTTGTACCTTGTCAGCTCGGGGATTCGTTCTTGCAACCTTTCGGTTACTAGTCCGAAGCTCTAACCACTAGGCTACCCTATCTGGACTACTGTTGGCAAGATTCCTCCTAAAGTCAGGACAACAGAGTCCCTACCCGTCTTCCTGACAATGTCTGAAATTCTGTCTTTGAAGAAAATATTTAAGGAACTCACGATGTCGAAATCAGTAGGCAAGCAGCAAAAATAATCTGAAACAGAGACCGAACATAAACATAGTTTATTAGACAGGTTCAAGTTCCTCCTCTCCTCTTCTCCCATCGTCGTGAACAGGACACTGAGGATGTGATATTCAGACCAAGAGCAGAGTTGAGACATGGGAAGGGATCTATCCTCAGGATAAAGACTGAGCCTACGTCACAAATGTCAGCCTGTTCCCTATATAGTGTACTACTTTTCACCAGGACCCATAGGGATCTGATTAAATGTAGTGCACTATACAGGACCCATAGGGATCTGGTTAAATGTAGTGCACTATACAGGACCCATAGGGATCTGGTTAAATGTAGTGTACTATACAGGACCCATAGGGATCTGATTAAATGTAGTGCACTATACAGGACCCATAGGGATCTGGTTAAATGTAGTGCACTATACAGGACCCATAGGGATCTGGTTAAATGTAGTGTACTATACAGGACTCATAGGGATCTGATTAAATGTAGTGCACTATACAGGACCCATAGGGATCTGGTTAAATGTAGTGCACTATACAGGACCCATAGGGATCTGGTTAAATGTAGTGCACTATACAGGACCCATAGGGATCTGATTAAATGTAGTGCACTATACAGGACTCATAGGGATCTGATTAAATGTAGTGCACTATACAGGACCCATAGGGATCTGGTTAAATGTAGTGTACTATACAGGACCCATAGGGATCTGATTAAATGTAGTGTACTATTTAGGACCCATAGGGCTCTGGTTAAAAGTAGTGTACTATTTAGCTCTGATTAAAAGTATTCCCCTAATTTGGGAATAGGCTGAAATTTGGGATAAACATTGACTAAAGACAGACATCTGTTTACATCTGGGCCCTTGATTGGAGCTTACAGCGGCCAGAGTTAAAAGGCTATTTCAAGGCTGTGTGTGTGTGTGTGTTTTGTCTTCGCAGCGGGGTCAGTAGGTGCCAGCAGTGCCCCGCCCACAGCCAAATCTCTTAGCCAATCGTGGGAAGGCAGGGATGGCGTCGGAGAGGAGAACGGAGGGAACGGCATCGCCACACGAGGCGGAGTGACACTGCCAGAGAACTGGGAGCTGGCCTTCAGTAACTCAGGAGAGGCTTACTACATAGAGTGAGTAGAGACAGGAGAGAGAGAGGACTGGGAGCTGGCCTTCAGTAACTCAGGAGAGGCTTACTACATAGAGTGAGTAGAGACAGGAGAGAGAGAGGACTGGGAGCTGGCCTTCAGTAACTCAGGAGAGGCTTACTACATAGAGTGAGTAGAGACAGGAGAGAGAGAGGACTGGGAGCTGGCCTTCAGTAACTCAGGAGAGGCTTACTACATAGAGTGAGTAGAGACAGGAGAGAGAGAGAACTGGGAGCTGGCCTTCAGTAACTCAGGAGAGGCTTACTACATAGAGTGAGTAGAGACAGGAGAGAGAGAGGACTGGGAGCTGGCCTTCAGTAACTCAGGAGAGGCTTACTACATAGAGTGAGTAGAGACAGGAGAGAGAGAGGACTGGGAGCTGGCCTTCAGTAACTCAGGAGAGGCTTACTACATAGAGTGAGTAGAGACAGGAGAGAGAGAGAGAGAGGAGAGAGGAGAGAGAGAGAGGAGAGAGGAGAGAGAGAGAGGAGAGCGAGGAGAGAGTTTTACTACCTAGAGTAGAGACAGGAGAGAGAGAGAACTGGGAGCTGGCCTTCAGTAACTCAGGAGAGGCTTACTACATAGAGTGAGTAGAGACAGGAGAGAGAGAGAGAGAGGAGAGAGGAGAGAGAGAGAGGAGAGCGAGGAGAGAGTTTTACTACCTAGAGTAGAGACAGGAGAGAGAGAGAACTGGGAGCTGGCCTTCAGCAACTCAGGAGAGGCTTACTACATAGAGTGAGTAGAGACAGGAGAGAGAGAGAGAGAGAGAGGAGAGAGGAGAGAGAGAGAGAGGAGAGAGAGAGAGGAGAGAGAGAGAGGAGAGAGAGAGAGAACTGGGAGCTGGCCTTCAGTAACTCAGGAGAGGCTTACTACATAGAGTAGAGACAGGAGAGAGAGGAGAGAGAGAGAGAGTTTTACTACATCGAGTAGAGACAGGAAGGAGAGAGAGGAGAGAGAGAGGAGAGAGAGGAGAGTTATACTACATAGAGAGAGGAGAGTTATACTACATAGAGTTTAGAGAGAATATAACTTTACTACATAGAGTGGTTGGAGAGTGTAGAGCTTATGATGATTAGGTTGGTGGTGATAATGATGATGATGGTGGAGGGGGTGATCTCTTCCTCCCCTCAGTCACATCTCTAAGACAACCAGCTGGCTGGACCCCAGAGATCAGAGCAGGGAGATCCTCAGCGAGACAGACAGTGAGTCTACCTACCTTATCCTCCTCTGTTTCCCCTGTCAGCTCTCAAATTCATCTCTTGACATTATTAGAAATATAATTTACTCTCTCCCCCTATATCTCCCTTTCCTACCCGTACTCCCCATCCTCTCCCTCCTACCCCCTCTCTCTCCCCCTATATCTCCCTCCTTCTCATCCCCTGACATACTGCCTCTCATCTCCCTTTGTCTCTCTCATGTTTTGTCGTGTGTTGTCTAACACTGAGACAGCATTCAGTTCTACTGAAATGGAGTCGTGAATTAGAGATATATTTTCATATTGTCGTCTGCTCGTGGTAAAAATATGTCTGTTAGTCATGAGACTACATATTTTCATCATTGAACTGCAGAGGGCGCCAGAGAATCAGTTGTTAAACCTGTTCAGAGACAGCCGCCGTGCGGTAGCTCTGTCTTGTCTGTTGTGTGAATACACATGGACAGTCTATCATAGATATAGCGAGAAGTCGCCTGGCCTGTGCAATCTGAGAGACGTCTGGAGAAACCAGGACTGATTTGACTATAATGGGACTTGCCCTGGGTAAATAAAAGACAAATAAATAGGATCCTTACAACAGGAAACTAATGGTCTGTGTCCCTGTCCCCTGCCAGTACCTGCTTTCACGGACCAGCCAGCAGAGCTGAGTGGTTACTCCATCCACACCCGTCTGTCTAAAGGGCTGCAGGGGTTCGGCTTCAACATAGTGGGAGGAAGCAGGCAGAGAGAGTTTCTCCAGGTCTACAGCGTTACACCAGGAGGACCACCCGCTCTCAACACAGGTAGCATTAACACAGGTAGCATTAACACAGGTAGAATTAACACAGGTAGGTATAACACAGGTAGCATTAACACAGGTAGCATTGACACAGGTAGCATTAACACAGGTGGAATTAACACAGGTAGCATTAACACAGGTAGGTTTAACACAGGTAGATTTAACACAGGTAGCATTAACACAGGTAGCATTAACACAGGTAGAATTAACACAGGTAGGATTAACACAGGTAGCATTAACACAGGTAGAATTAACACAGGTAGAATTAACACAGGTAGCATTAACACAGGTAGCATTAACACAGGTAGATTCAACACAGGTAGCATTAACACAGGTAGCATTAACACAGGTAGCATTAACACAGGTAGAATTAACACAGGTAGGATTAACACAGGTAGAATTAACACAGGTAGATTTAACACAGGTAAGATTAACACAGGTAGAATTAACACAGGTAGAATCAACACAGGTAGCATTAACACAGGTAGGATTAACACAGGTAGCATTAACACAGTTAGGATTAACACAGGTAGAATTAACACAGGTAGAATTTACACAGGTAGCATTAACACAGGTAGGATTAACACATGTAGCATTAACACAGGTAGGATTAACACAGGTAGCATTAACACAGGTAGATTTAACACATGTAGGATTAACACATGTAGGATTAACACAGGTAGGATAGACACATGTAGGATTAACACATGTAGGATTAACACAGGTAAGGTTAACATATGTAGGATTAACACAGGTAGGGCAATCACAGGTAGGATTAACACAGGTAGGATTAACACAGGTAGGATTAACACAGGTATGTTTAACACAGGTATGTTTAACACAGGTAGGATGAACACAGGTAGGATTAACACAGGTATGACTAACACAGGTAGGATTAACACAGGTAGGACTAACACAGGTAGGATTAACACAGGTAGGACTATCACAGGTAGTATTAACACAGGTAGCATTAACACAGGTAGGATTAACACAGGTAGGACTAACACAGGTAGGATTAACACAGGTAGGACTATCACAGGTATTATTAACACAGGTAGGATTAACACAGGTAGAATTAACACAGGTAGCATTAACACAGGTAGCATTAACACAGGTAGCATTAACACAGGTAGGATTAACACAGGTAGGACTAACACAGGTAGTATTAACACAGGTATTATTAACACAGGTAGGATTAACACAGGTAGCATTAACACATGTAGGATTAACACAGGTAGGATTAACACAGGTAGGATTAACACAAGTAGGTTTAACACAGGTAGTATTAACACAGGTATTATTAACACAGGTAGGATTAACACAGGTAGGACTAACACAGGTAGGATTAACACAGGTAGGATAAACACAGGTAGTATTAACACAGGTATTATTAACACAGGTACACTCACCACAGGTAGCATAACCTCAAGCTAGTCATACATAACAGTGGTTATTGAGTTGTTGTTATTTCTGAAGGCCTGTACTTCTGAGACTGAGAGAAGATTTGAAGGGAGTTGAAGATTTGAAGGGAAGATTTGAAGGGAGTTGAAGATTTGAAGGGGGTTGAAGGTTTGAAGGGGGTTGAAGGTTTGAAGGGGGTTGAAGATTTGAAGGGGTTTGAAAATTTGAAGGGGGTTGAAGATTTGAAGTGACCTGAACATGGAAGGGAGGATAAAAGATAAAAACAAGCCTGTTTCTAGTCTCTCTGTTATATCCTCTATCTGTCCTTTCATTGCCCTTTTCTCTTTCTCGATCTCTATCTCTCTCCTTTCATTGCTTTCTCCTCTCTCACCCACTCTCTCCCTCCCTCTCTCTCTGCGGCCCAAATTATGTGTGATTGTGAAGTTCTCTCTTGAACATAATCTCCAGAAGGGTATAAATACACAGAGCAGAAATAGAAACGCAACAATTTCACTGAGTTACAGTTCGTCTAAGGAAATCTGTCAATTCAAATCAATTCATTAATCTCTGGAATTTCACATGACTGGGTAGATTGTGTGTTTGGATTTCAGCTCATGAAACGTGGGACGAACACTTTACATGTGTTCATATAGTTTTTCGGTATTCAATTATTTTTTCTGATTCATTAAGAAATCTGCATTTAGATACCTGTATGTGTTTTTGGTTGTTGAGTCAATTAGACCATGCCAATTTCAAGCTTTTCTTTAAAAAATAAAACATTGTTTCAGAATATTTAGGTAAATTCGCTGGCTAACTCCTTGATCCTGCATTATAGTGGTATACCCTTCCCATCTACACCTAATCCTAATCCTGCTCTGTAGTGGTATACCCTTCCCATCTACACCTAATCCTAATCCTGCTCTGTAGTGGTATACCCTTCCCATCTACACCTAATCCTAATCCTGCTCTGTAGTGGTATACCCTTCCCATCTACACCTAATCCTAATCCTGCATTATAGTGGTATACCCTTCCCATCTATACCTAATCCTAATCCTGCATTATAGTGGTATACCCTTCCCATCTACACCTAATCCTAATCCTGCTCTGTAGTGGTATACCCTTCCCATCTACACCTAATCCTAATCCTGCATTATAGTGGTATACCCTTCCCATCTACACCTAATCCTAATCCTGCATTATAGTGGTATACCCTTCCCATCTACACCTAATCCTAATCCTGCTCTGTAGTGGTATACCCTTCCAATCTACACCTAATCCTAATCCTGCTCTGTAGTGGTATACCCTTCCAATCTACACCTAATCCTAATCCTGCATTATAGTGGTATACCCTTCCCATCTACACCTAATCCTAATCCTGCATTATAGTGGTATACCCTTCCCATCTACACCTAATCCTAATCCTGCTCTGTAGTGGTATACCCTTCCAATCTACACCTAATCATAATCCTGCATTATAGTGGTATACCCTTCCCATCTACACCTAATCCTAATCCTGCTCTGCGGGCCCTAGAATATAATCGCACTGACACACACGCACACACGCACACGCACGCACACACACACACACACGCACGCACACGCACACGCACACGCACACACACACACATGCTATCACCTTTCATACAAATGTGGTGCAATAAGCCCCTACTGGCAGCTACAGTCATCCTATATTCACTCAATGATACTGAAGGCACACTACACACTGAAAGTATCTATTGTAGTGGATGCTATAACACATGATCTATTATCTATTGTAGTGTATGATATAACACATTATCTATTGTAGTGGATGCTATAACACATGATCTATTATCTATTGTAGTGTATGATATACACATTATCTATTGTAGTGTATGATATACACATTATCTATTATCTATTGTAGTGTATGATATACACATTATCTATTGTAGTGGATGCTATAACACATGATCTATTATCTATTGTAGTGTATGATATACACATTATCTATTGTAGTGGATGCTATAACACATGATCTATTATCTATTGTAGTGTATGATATACACATTATCTATTGTAGTGGATGCTATAACACATGATCTATTATCTATTGTAGTGTATGATATAACACATTATCTATTGTAGTGGATGCTATAACACATGATCTATTATCTATTGTAGTGTATGATATACACATTATCTATTGTAGTGTATGATATACACATTATCTATTGTAGTGTATGATATACACATTATCTATTGTAGTGTATGATATACACATTATCTATTGTAGTGTATGATATACCACATTATCTATTGTAGTGTATGATATACCACATTATCTATTATCTATTGTAGTGTATGATATACACATTATCTATTGTAGTGTATGATATACACATTATCTATTGTAGTGTATGATATACACATTATCTATTGTAGTGTATGATATACCACATTATCTATTGTAGTATATGATATACCACATTATCTATTGTAGTGTACGATATACCACATTATCTATTGTAGTGTATGATATACACATTATCTATTGTAGTGTATGATATACCACATTATCTATTGTAGTGTATGATATACACATTATCTATTGTAGTGTATGATATACCACATTATCTATTGTAGTGTATGATATACACATTATCTATTGTAGTGTATGATATACACATTATCTATTGTAGTGTATGATATACACATTATCTATTGTAGTGTATGATATACACATTATCTATTGTAGTGTATGATATACCACATTATCTATTGTAGTATATGATATACCACATTATCTATTGTAGTGTACGATATACCACATTATCTATTGTAGTGTATGATATACACATTATCTATTGTAGTGTATGATATACCACATGATCTATTGTAGTAGATGATATAACACATTATCTATTATCTATTGTAGTGGATGATATAACACATTATCTATTGTAGTGTATGATATAACATATAACACATTATCTATTGTAGTGTATGATATAACACATTATCTATTATAGTGTATGATATAACATATAACACATTATCTATTATAGTGTATGATATAACATATAACATATTATCTATTGTAGTGTATGATATAACATATTATCTATTATAGTGTATGATATAACACATTATCTATTATAGTGTATGATATAACATATAACACATTATCTATTATAGTGTGTGATATAACATATAACATATTATCTATTGTAGTGTTTGATATAACACATGATCCATTATCTCTCTCTCTGTGTCTCCCTCTCTCTCTCTCTCTCTCTCTGTGTCTCTCTGTGTCTCTCTGTGTCTCTCTCTCTCTCTCTCTCTCTCTCTCTGTTCTCCAGCTGATATCCTGGTCTACATCAATGACAGCTGTGTCCTGGGTCTCTCTCATAAAGAGGTGGTAGAGATGTTGAAGTCTGTCCCCATGGGTCACAGTGTGGACGTTGTGTTACGGAGAGGCTATCCCATGCTCTACAACCCAGACGGCTGTCCCAAACAACCCCTGACCTCCTCCCCCTCCTCCTCTCCTCTGGAACCCCTCAGCGCTGCAGCCACTCCTCCCTCCACAGCCCAGTCCCTTTCCTGTCCCAGCCCTGCTGAGCCCCCCCACACCCACCCCCCCGGCCTGGCTAACCTCAATCGGACCCTGTCTCATCACAACGGCAACTATTTCAGAGTGGCGGGAAACTCGGGGTCAGGGCTGGACGCTAACGGAAACGTGGCTCCCCCCTCCTACCCGCTGTCTAACGGTGTCCCGGGCTCTTCTGCCAGCTCAGCCTGTACTCCCTCCTCCTCTCACAGTAGAGGCATCCCCCCTCCTCCCCCTCCTGAATCAACCTCCGCGTCCACCAGCCAGAGTGACTCAGAGGCCTTGGGTGGATGGACACAAAGGTAACTAACCCTAAATAACTAAGTGACCAACTAACTAACTAACCCTAACTAACCAATTGCCAAGATGGACTGAGTTCACAGCTGATGATCCTGGCCATGTTTGTTTAATCTCCACCCGGCACAGCTAGAAGAGTTCTGGCCACCCCTCATAGCCTGGTTCTTCTCCACCCGGCACAGCTAGAAGAGTTCTGGCCACCCCTCAGAGTCTGGTTCCTCTCTAGGTTTCTTCCTAGGTTTTGGCCTTTCTAGGGAGTTTTTCCTAGCCACCGTGCTTCTACTCCTGCATTGCTTGCTGTTTGGGGTTTTAGGCTGGGTTTCTGCACAGCACTTTGAGATATCAGCTGATGTTAGCTGATGTTAGAAGGGCTATATAAATTGATTTGATGATATGAGAGAAAAGTGCTGCCTATGGTTCGAACACAAAGTGCAACAGCTAATCAGATCAGATGTGCAGTTCACAGTTCTTAGTTTCCTGTGTGTGTGTATATCAGTCGGGTACAGAATATCATAAAGGCCTCTCTTCCTCCTCTTCCTCCTCTTCCCTCTCAGATGGTCTCTGATGCGCTACAATGGTAACTCCCTCCCCACCTCCTCCTCCATGGTCCACCATCGGAGTGACCTCTCCACCTCCACCCTGCCCATCTCCCTGTCCAAGCTGCCCCTGTCCCAGCCGGAGGTGGGCACCGCCACCACTCCTGGTGCCCCCTGCCAGCGGCCTCGCATGCCCCAGACGTCCCTCATGGCCGGCCCGCCTACGGAGGTCCCCCCTTGCGGCTTCAACGGCTGCCCCGCAAGCGCCCACCCCCGGGTGAGCCACAGCCCGACCAGCGAGGGTGTACCTGTAGGGTCTGGAGGAGGGGAGCTGCTCCCTGTGCCCCTGGGGAGGAGTGAGGGGGGCGGGATGGGGTTCAGTGTGACGGCGGGGGGGAAGGGGGGGCAGCTGGCCCTGGTGAAGAGGGTCTGGGACAGAAGGCAGTGCTCCTCCCTGCAGACAGGGGATGCTATAGTGAAGATCGATGGAGCTGACGTGCAGAGTCTCAGCTTCGCTCAGGTACAGTAGGACTGGCTTCGGAGACAGCTCTACGGTTACAGACCGTCATTTGGTTTGGTTATGAGGTTGATTGTCATTTATTTCAGCAACCCTCAATAGTAATCATCAATCTCTTGAGTAAGTTTATTCTGACAACATTGAGTAATCTTATTGGCATTTGGAATGACACAGAAAGACAGAAGAGCTGTAAGGTTTACTAGATGACAGAAGAGCTTCAAGGTTTACTAGATGACAGAAGAGCTTCAAGGTTTACTAGATGACAGGAGAGCTTCAAGGTTTACTAGATGACAGGAGAGCTTCAAGGTTTACTAGATGACAGGAAGTTGTAAGGTTTACTAGATCACAGGAAGTTGTAAGGTTTACTAGATGACAGGAGAGCTTTAAGGTTTACTAGATGACAGGAGAGCTGTAAGGTTTACTAGATGACAGGAGAGCTTCAAGGTTTACTAGATGACAGGAGAGCTGTAAGGTTTACTAGATGACAGGAGAGCTTCAAGGTTTACTAGATGACAGGAGAGCTTCAAGGTTTACTAGATGACAGGAGAGCTGTAAGGTTTACTAGATGACAGGAGAGCTGTAAGGTTTACTAGATGACAGGAGAGCTGTAAGGTTTACTAGATGACAGGAGAGCTGTAAGGTTTACTAGATGACAGGAGAGCTTCAAGGTTTACTAGATGACAGGAGAGCTGTAAGGTTTACTAGATGACAGAAGAGCTTCAAGGTTTACTAGATGACAGAAGAGCTTCAAGGTTTACTAGATGACAGAAGAGCTTCAAGGTTTACTAGATGACAGGAGAGCTTCAAGGTTTACTAGATGACAGGAGAGCTGTAAGGTTTACTAGATGACAGAAGAGCTTCAAGGTTTACTAGATGACAGAAGAGCTTCAAGGTTTACTAGATGACAGGAGAGCTTCAAGGTTTACTAGATGACAGGAGAGCTTCAAGGTTTACTAGATGACAGGAGAGCTGTAAGGTTTACTAGATGACAGAAGAGCTGTAAGGTTTACTAGATGACAGGAAGTTGTAAGGTTTACTAGATGACAGGAGAGCTTCAAGGTTTACTAGATGACAGGAGAGCTGTAAGGTTTACTAGATGACAGAAGAGCTGTAAGGTTTACTAGATGACAGAAGAGCTTCAAGGTTTACTAGATGACAGGAGAGCTTCAAGGTTTACTAGATGACAGGAAGTTGTAAGGTTTACTAGATGACAGGAAGTTGTAAGGTTTACTAGATGACAGGAAGTTGTAAGGTTTACTAGATGACAGGAGAGCTTCAAGGTTTACTAGATGACAGGAAGTTGTAAGGTTTACTAGATGACAGGAAGTTGTAAGGTTTACTAGATGACAGGAAGTTGTAAGGTTTACTAGATGACAGGAGAGCTGTAAGGTTTACTAGATGACAGGAGAGCTTCAAGGTTTACTAGATGACAGGAGAGCTTCAAGGTTTACTAGATGACAGGAGAGCTTCAAGGTTTACTAGATGACAGGAGAGCTGTAAGGTTTACTAGATGACAGGAAGTTGTAAGGTTTACTAGATGACAGAAGAGCTTCAAGGTTTACTAGATGACAGGAAGTTGTAAGGTTTACTAGATGACAGGAAGTTGTAAGGTTTACTAGATGACAGGAAGTTGTAAGGTTTACTAGATGACAGGAAGTTGTAAGGTTTACTAGATGACAGGAAGTTGTAAGGTTTACTAGATGACAGGAAGTTGTAAGGTTTACTAGATGACAGGAAGTGGTAAGGTTTACTAGATGACAGGAAGTTGTAAGGTTTACTAGATGACAGAAGAGCTTCATGTGAAGAAGTTGTCCCTTTAGTGTGAGATGTAAATTAACCAATATTTGAATGTTGACCTGTATAATAATGTTGACCTGTATGTTAATGTTTACCTGTTTAATAATGTTGACCTATGTTAATATTGACCTGTATAATAATGTTGACCTGTATAATAATGTTGACCTGTATAATAATGTTGACCTGTTTAATAATGTTGACCTGTATAATAATGTTGACCTGTATGTTAATGTTGACCTGTATGTTAATGTTGACCTGTTTAATAATGTTGACCTGTTTAATAATGTTGACCTGTATGTTAATATTGACCTGTATAATAATGTTGACCTGTATGTTAATGTTGACCTGTTTAATAATGTTGACCTGTTTAATAATGTTGACCTGTATGTTAATGTTGACCTGTTTAATAATGTTGACCTGTATAATAATGTTGACCTATGTTAATATTGACCTGTATAATAATGTTGACCTGTATGTTAATGTTGACCTGTTTAATAATGTTGACCTGTTTAATAATGTTGACCTGTATAATAATGTTGACCTATGTTAATATTG
Source organism: Oncorhynchus tshawytscha (assembly GCF_018296145.1). Lineage (NCBI taxonomy): Eukaryota > Metazoa > Chordata > Actinopteri > Salmoniformes > Salmonidae > Oncorhynchus > Oncorhynchus tshawytscha. Next base: position 43,980,129 of record NC_056450.1, read on the forward strand.
ACCTGTATAATAATGTTGACCTGTATGTTAATGTTGACCTGTTTAATAATGTTGACCTGTTTAATAATGTTGACCTGTATAATAATGTTGACCTGTTTAATAATGTTGACCTGTATGTTAATGTTGACCTGTTTAATAATGTTGACCTGTATAATAATGTTGACCTGTTTAATAATGTTGACCTGTATGTTAATGTTGACCTGTTTAATAATGTTGACCTGTTTAATAATGTTGACCTGTTTAATAATGTTGACCTGTTTAATAATGTTGACCTGTTTAATAATGTTGACCTGTTTAATAATGTTGACCTGTTTAATAATGTTGACCTGTATAATAATGTTGACCTGTATAATAATGTTGACCTGTATAATAATGTTGACCTGTTTTAACATTGAAGATGCAGAGGGTCCTTCAGGAGCACATCAAGCAGGGAGAAGTAATGCTGTTGGTTTACAGAGGAGGTGAGCACATTAGCCTGTATAAATAATATTACTATTACGACCACAAATACACCTGTATTTACCAATATAAATACTAGTAGTAATACTAATATTACTACTACTACTACCACAAGTACACTATATTTACCTACTGTATATAAATACTGGTAATACTACTGCTGTTGATAGCCTTGGTGCAGTACCCTCATCCAGATTTTCTTCCTTTTTAAATACTCTTAATGAACATCTAGCTTCAGTACTTTAGGTTTACATACTCTTAACTTCTTATGGCTGCAGGGGCAGTATTGAGTAGCTTGGATGAAAAGGTGCCCAGAGGTGCCCATGTCAAACGGTCTGCTCCTCAGTCCCAGTTGCTAATATATACATATTATTATTAGTATTGGATAGAAAGCACCCTGAAGTTTCTAAAACTGTTTGAATGATGTCTGTGAGTATAACAGAACTCATATGGCAGGCAAAAACCTGAGAAGAAATCCAAACAGGAAGTGGGAAATCTGAGGTTGGTCGATTTTCAACACAGACCCTATTGAATACACAGTGGGATATTGGTTATGTTAGACTTCCTAAGGCACTTCCGTCTTTAGAAACTTGTTTGAGGATTCTACTGTGAAGTGGGACCGAATGAGAGAGGAATGAGTCAGAGGTCTGGCAGATTGCTACAGGCTCTGAGGCGCAGTCACGAGAGAGTTAGCTCTCATTCCATTGCTTTTCTACAGACATAGTAATTCTCCTGTTGAAATATTATTGAAGTTTTATGTTAAAAACATCCTAAAGATTGATTCCATTGTCACGGGCGTCGTTGGAAGTAGACCAAAGTGCAGCGTGGTGAGCGTACATTTTCCTTTTTATTCAAAATGTCGCCAAACAAAACAACAAACGAAAGACACAACCGTGAAGCTTACAAACAAAGTCAACCTCCCACACAGAAAGGAGGGAAAAGGGCTGCCTAAGTATGGTTCCCAATCAGAGACAACGATAGACAGCTGTCCCTGATTGAGAACCATACCCGGCCAAACACAAAATCATAGAAAACAACACATAGAATGCCCACCCCAAATCACACCCTGACCAAACCAAATAGAGACATACAAAGGCTCTCTATGGTCAGGGAGTGACATCCATACATCGTTTGACATGTTTCTACGGACAGGAACGGAACTTTTTGACATTTCGTCTGCAACTAGGGAACGCGCTTCATGACTTTGGATTTAATTACCAAACGTGCTAACAAAAGTAGCTCTTTGGACATAAATGATGGACATTATCGAACAAATCAAACATTTAGTGTGGAACTGGGATTCCCGGGAGTGCATTATGATGAAGATCATCAAAGGTAAGGGAATTTTTATAATGTTATTTCTGATTTCTGTTGACTCCAACATGGCGGATATCTCTATTTGTTTTCTGAACGCTGTTCTCAGATTATTGCATGGTTTGCTTTTTCCGTAAAGCTTTTTTGAAATCTGACACAGCGGTTGCATTAAGGAGAAGTGTATCTATAATTCCATGTCTAACACTTGTATTTTCATCAACATTTATAATGAGTATTTCTGTAAAATGCTGTGGCTCTCTGCAATATCACCAGATGTTTTTGGAACTACTGAACATAACGCGCCAATGTAACCTGAGATGTTTGGATATAAATATGCACTTTATCGAACAAATCATACATGTATTGTGTAACATAAAGTCCTATGAGTGTCATCTGATGAAGATCATCAAAGGTTAGTGATTCATTTTATCTCTATTTGTGCTTTTTGTGTCTCCTCTCTTTGGCTGGAAAAATGGCTGAATTTTTCTGTGAGTTGGCAGTGACCTAACATAATTGTTTGTGGTGCTTTCGCTGTAAAGCCTATTTGAAATCGGACACTGTGGTGGGATTAACAACAAGTTTACCTTTAAAACAGTATAAGATACTTCTATGTTTGAGGAATTGTAATTAAGAGATTTCTGTTGTTTTGAATTTGTCGCCCTGCACTTTCACTGGCTGTTGTCATATCATCCCGTTAATGGGATTTCAGCCCTAAGAAGTTTTTAAAGTAACTTCAGTACTTTAGGTTTAAATAGTCTTAACGTAACTTCAGTACTTGGGGAACAATACGAGGAGTAGTGTTTAGGATCCTCCCATCGAAGCAGGAACCACTTTAGCTTCCAGGCCAGGTTACTGTGTACAAAGTACAGGATGGATTCACCTCAGAGATTTAGTTCTCTCTGTGTTGGGTTCATTAATGACTTTTTAATGTGGTGAGTAGATGAACTGAACTGCTGTCTTATTATTCAAAACAGTGGAATGTTTGTACGTAACACACTAATGAAAACAACACTAGGCATAATGCCTATTGCCTAATGTTGGGACAATAAAGCTTTTTGAATCTATAATGTTGCTGTTGGAAATGGTAAATCATTATTGATATGGCTAAGGTATTTTCTCTTCTCTCTTTCTCTTTGTCTCTCTCTTTGTCTCTCTCTCTCTCCAGGGTCCTTCCTCTCTCCTGTCTCCCCTAACCTCTACAAACCCTTCCCCTCTCCGCTTGGCCCCTCTTCCCTCTCTCACGGCCTCCCATCCCCATCCGACTTGCCTTCCACCTCCACCTCCACCTCAGATGCCTTGGTGCCCCTGCACCTCCCCCCCAGCCACAGTGGCCTCGCCCCAGCCTCACCCTCTACTGAACTCCCATCCTTGGTCCAGAGTACCTCCTTTCTGGACTCAGTCCCGGTAACCATCACCCTGGAGCCCAGGGACTGGCTAGGGATGGAGGAGGGTGGTGACCCTGGGCCTCCAGCCATGCCCCCTGGAGGTGGGGGAAGAGGGAGGTTGGGGCTGGGGGCCATGGCCAAGGGCCCGGTGGACGGTAGAGGGGGAAGGGCCCGGGTGTCAGTCATGGGTCAGGAGGTGGAGCTACGGAGACGGCCAGGGGAGGGGTTTGGCTTTGTCATCGCCTCACAGGACCTCGCCAATGGGGGTGAGTCGTTTATTGTCTATAACCTATTGCTGATCTAGGATCAGATCCCCCTCTGTCCATATAATATTATTGATTATGATCTAAAAGGCTAAACTGATCCCAGATCAGAACTCCTTCTCTGTGGCGTTTTGGTCTAGATAGTTCCCCCCCATCAGATGTGGTCCCTCTGAAGCTCTTTCCCTTCTTCTTCCTCTGTGGTTTTATTAATATAGAAAGTACTCATTTCCCTTCAGTGTAAGCGTGTTAGCTTGTACTGAAGTGATCTGGTAACTCTTTTCCCCCCATCTGTGTAATGTAACTGTGAAATTGACCTCAACATATTTTTATGTATCTTTTGATGAATGATCCACTTACAGTAAATGCTGTACAGGAACACACTATATTATCAATTTTTTTGGTCAATTCTGACCAGGAACAGAATGATATATGATCAATTAACGGTCAGTTCTGTACAGGAACACACTATATTATCAATTTTTTTGGTCAATTCTGACCAGGAACAGAATGATATATGATCAATTAACAGTCAGTTCTGTACAGGAACACAGAGTGATATATATGATCGATTTACAGTAGATACTGCACAGAAATACAGAATCATATGAAAATGGTATTGATCGATATTCTCTTCAACAGTATCTTGATTCTAGGTATTGATCTATATTCTCTTCAACAGTATTTAGATTCTAGGTATTGATCTATATTCTCTTCAACAGTATCTTGATTCTAGGTATTGATCGATATTCTGTTCAACAGTATTTAGATTCTAGGTATTGATCGATATTCTCTTCAACAGTATTTAGATTCTAGGTATTGATCTATATTCTGTTCAACAGTATTTAGATTCTAGGTATTGATCTATATTCTGTTCAACAGTATTTAGATTCTAGGTATTGATCGATATTCTCTTCAACAGTATTTAGATTCTAGGTATTGATCTATATTCTGTTCAACAGTATTTAGATTCTAGGTATTGATCGATATTCTCTTCAACAGTATTTAGATTCTAGGTATTGATCTATATTCTGTTCAACAGTATTTAGATTCTAGGTATTGATCTATATTCTGTTCAACAGTATTTAGATTCTAGGTATTGATCTATATTCTGTTCAACAGTATTTAGATTCTAGGTATTGATCTATATTCTGTTCAACAGTATTTAGATTCTAGGTATTGATCGATATTCTCTTCAACAGTATTTAGATTCTAGGTATTGATCTATATTCTCTTCAACAGTATTTAGATTCTAGGTATTGATCGATATTCTCTTCAACAGTATTTAGATTCTAGGTATTGATCTATATTCTGTTCAACAGTATTTAGATTCTAGGTATTGATCTATATTCTGTTCAACAGTATTTAGATTCTAGGTATTGATCTATATTCTGTTCAACAGTATTTAGATTCTAGGTATTGATCTATATTCTGTTCAACAGTATTTAGATTCTAGGTATTGATCTATATTCTGTTCAACAGTATTTAGATTCTAGGTATTGATCTATATTCTCTTCAACAGTATTTAGATTCTAGGTATTGATCTATATTCTGTTCAACAGTATTTAGATTCTAGGTATTGATCTATATTCTGTTCAACAGTATTTAGATTCTAGGTATTGATCGATATTCTCTTCAACAGTATTTAGATTCTAGGTATTGATCTATATTCTGTTCAACAGTATTTAGATTCTAGGTATTGATCGATATTCTCTTCAACAGTATTTAGATTCTAGGTATTGATCTATATTCTCTTCAACAGTATTTAGATTCTAGGTATTGATCTATATTCTGTTCAACAGTATTTAGATTCTAGGTATTGATCGATATTCTGTTCAACAGTATTTAGATTCTAGGTATTGATCTATATTCTGTTCAACAGTATTTAGATTCTAGGTATTGATCTATATTCTGTTCAACAGTATTTAGATTCTAGGTATTGATCTATATTCTGTTCAACAGTATTTAGATTCTAGGTATTGATCTATATTCTGTTCAACAGTATTTAGATTCTAGGTATTGATCTATATTCTCTTCAACAGTATTTAGATTCTAGGTATTGATAGATTCATCAGTTTCATCAATTTCATATTTCACATGAAAACATATGAAGACCACCAGGCTTGATTGAGATGTTTTATCTTGTAGTAATGTTGGTGCTGGAATTTCCTGAAATCTTTATTTTAGCAATACATAAAATATATATTTCATTTTTTTTTTAAGGTCAGTAGGTGTCCAACGTAACAACAGGTGTGTTGTGTGTCAACAGGTGTGTTGTGTGACAACAGGTGTGTTGTGTGACAACAGGTGTGTTGTGTGTCAACAGGTGTGTTGTGTGTCAACAGGTGTGTTGTGTGTCAACAGGTGTGTTGTGTGTCAACAGGTGTGTTGTGTGTCAACAGGTGTGTTGTGTGTCAACAGGTGTGTTGTGTGTCAACAGGTGTGTTGTGTGTCAACAGGTGTGTTGTGTGTCAACAGGTGCGTTGTGTGTCAACAGGTGCGTTGTGTGTCAACAGGTGTGTTGTGTGTCAACAGGTGTGTTGTGTGACAACAGGTGTGTTGTGTGTCAACAGGTGTGTTGTGTGTCAACAGGTGTGTTGTGTGACAACAGGTGTGTTGTGTGACAACAGGTGTGTTGTGTGTCAACAGGTGTGTTGTGTGTCAACAGGTGTGTTGTGTGTCAACAGGTGTGTTGTGAGTCAACAGGTGTGTTGTGTGTCAACAGGTGTGTTGTGTGTCAACAGGTGTGTTGTGTGTCAACAGGTGTGTTGTGTGTCAACAGGTGTGTTGTGTGTCAACAGGTGTGTTGTGTGTCAACAGGTGTGTTGTGTGACAACAGGTGTGTTGTGTGACAACAGGTGTGTTGTGTGTCAACAGGTGTGTTGTGTGTCAACAGGTGTGTTGTGTGTCAACAGGTGTGTTGTGTGTCAACAAGTGTGTTGTGTGTCAACAAGTGTGTTGTGTGACAACAGGTGTGTTGTGTGACAACAGGTGTGTTGTGTGTCAACAGGTGTGTTGTGTGTCAACAGGTGTGTTGTGTGTCAACAGGTGTGTTATGTGTCAACAAGTGTGTTGTGTGACAACAGGTGTGTTGTGTGACAACAGGTGTGTTGTGTGTCAACAGGTGTGTTGTGTGACAACAGGTGTGTTGTGTGTCAACAGGTGTGTTGTGTGACAACAGGTGTGTTGTGTGTCAACAGGTGTGTTGTGTGACAACAGGTGTGTTGTGTGTCAACAGGTGTGTTGTGTGTCAACAAGTGTGTTGTGTGACAACAGGTGTGTTGTGTGACAACAGGTGTGTTGTGTGACAACAGGTGTGTTGTGTGTCAACAGGTGTGTTGTGTGTCAACAGGTGTGTTGTGTGACAACAGGTGTGTTGTGTGTCAACAGGTGTGTTGTGTGACAACAGGTGTGTTGTGTGACAACAGGTGAGGTGCGTTGTGTGTCAACAGGTGCGTTGTGTGTCAACAGGTGCGTTGTGTGTCAACAGGTGCGTTGTGTGTCAACAGGTGTGTTGTGTGTCAACAGGTGTGTTGTGTGTCAACAGGTGTGTTGTGTGTCAACAGGTGTGTTGTGTGTCAACAGGTGTGTTGTGTGTCAACAGGTGTGTTGTGTGTCAACAGGTGTGTTGTGTGTCAACAGGTGTGTTGTGAGTCAACAGGTGTGTTGTGTGTTGGACACAGTCACTCATCTATAGAGGTCTATAGAGCCTGTCTGCCTTCCTGATTTCTGACTATGTTAACCTTACTTGTGTCATATTGACACAAACAACAGAAACACGTGTTTTTTCAAACATGGTCCTGTTTTTTCAGTTGCTTTTTCAAAGGACAGTTCATTTCCTGTCTGATGACTATGGAGCTTAAAGGTATGTGTGTATTTGTATTTCTTTTCTGCAATAAAGATGATGGCGCCACAATAAAACACATTTACAATAAGTCTATATCTAAAAAATTAAAAAGTACATACAACCTAATGATATATACACAGAGTGTACAAAACATTAAGGACACCTGCTCTTTTCCATGACATAGACTGACCAGGTGAATCCAGGTGAAAGCTATGATCCCTTAGTGATGATCTCTCTCTCTCTCTCGGCCTCTCTCTCTCTCTCTCTCTGCCTCTCTCTCTCTCGGCCTCTCTCTCTCGGCCTCTCTCTCTCGGCCTCTCTCTCTCTCTCTCTCGGCCTCTCTCTCTCTCGGCCTCTCTCTCTCGGCCTCTCTCTCTCGGCCTCTCTCTCTCTCTCTCGGCCTCTCTCTCTCTCTCTCTCTCTCGGCCTCTCTCTCTCTCGGCCTCTCTCTCTCTCTCTCTCTCTCGGCCTCTCTCTCTCGGCCTCTCATACATACATACATACATACATACAAAAATCACTAAAGCTGGAGACTCTTACCTCCCTCACTAGCTTAAGCACCAGCTGTCAGAACAAACAGAATGTTTATTTTTTTGTATTATCTTCTACCAGATCTAATGTGTTATATTCTCCTACAGTAATTTCACATTTCCACAAACTTCAAAGTGTTTCCTTTCAAATGGTACCAAGAATATGCATATCCTTGCTTCAGGGCCTGAGCTACAGGCAGTTAGATTTGGGTATGTAATTTTAGGTGGAAATTGAAAAATAGTCTACGATCCTTAAGAGGAAGAAAACAGGGATAAAACATAGAAACTGTCCAATAGAAACTGTTGTTTGCAACTGTTGGACTAATGACTACACCCTAGATCAGCTAGATGCAGGTAAGAGGTGATACTGTTGGACTAATGACTACACCCTAGATCAGCTAGATGCAGGTAAGAGGTGATACTGTTGGACTAATGACTACACCCTAGATCAGCTAGATGCAGATAAGAGATGATACTGTTGGACTAATGACTACACCCTAGATCAGCTAGATGCAGGTAAGAGGTGATACTGTTAGACTAATGACTACACCCTAGATCAGCTAGATGCAGGTAAGAGTGTGCAAGTCGGTATTGAATGTGTCACTGTCTTTCACCCTGATTATATACATTTCTCTCCACCCGTGCACTGACGTTGTAAACACTTGTTCATAGGCTAGGTTGTAGAAACCTTCTCTCTCTGACCTTCTCTCTCTCTACTTCCCTCTCTCTTTCCCTCTCTCCTTCCCTCTCTCTCTTTCTTTTCTAAACCTAACCCAAACCTAACCCTAACCTTAACCCCTAAACTTAACCCTAACCTTAACCCCTAACCCTAACCCTAACCCCTAAACCTAACCCTAACCTTAACCCCTAAACCTAACCCTAACCTTAACCCCTAAACCTAACCCTAACCCCTAAACCTAACCCTAACCTTATCCCCTAAACCTAACCCCTAAACCTAACCCTAACCTTAACCCCTAAACCTAACCCTAACCTTAACCCCTAAACCTAACCCTAACCTTAACCCCTAAACCTAACCCTAACCGGAACCCTAACCTTAACCCCTAAACCTAACCTTAACCCCTAACCCTAACCTTAACCCCTAAACCTAACCCTAATCTTAACGGTCCCTGCTTTGATGCACCTGTACTGACCTCGCCTTCTGGATGATAGCGGGGTGAACAGGCAGTGGCTCGGGTGGTTGTTGTCCTTGATGACCTTTATGGCCTTCCTGTGACATCGGGTGGTGTAGGTGTCCTGGAGGGCAGGTAAATTTCCCCCGGTGATGCGTTGTGCAGACCTCACTACCCTCTGGAGAGCCTTACGGTTGAGGGCGGTGCAGTTGCCATACCAGGCGGTGATACAGCCCGTCAGGATGCTCTCGATTGTGGATCTGCAAAAGTTTGTGAGTGTTTTTGGTGACAAGCCGAATTGATTCAACCTCCTGTGGTTGAAGAGGTGCTGCTGCGCCTTCTTCACGACGCTGTCTGTGTGGGTGGACCAATTCAGTTTGTCCGTTAATGTGTTCACCGAGGAACTTAAAACTTACTCCCCTCTCCACTACTGTTCCATCGATGTGGATAGGGGGGTGCTCCCACTACTGTTCCATCGAAGTGGATAGGGGGGTGCTCCCACTACTGTTCCATCGATGTGGATAGGGGGTGCTCCCACTACTGTTCCATCGAAGTGGATATGGGGTGCTCCTCTACTGTTCCATCGATGTGGATAGGGGGTGCTCCTCTACTGTTCCATCAATGTGGATAGGGGGTGCTCCTCTACTGTTCCATCAATGTGGATAGGGGGTGCTCCCTCTACTGTTCCATCAATGTGGATAGGGGGTGCTCCCTCTGCTGTCCCGTCGATGTGGATAGGGGGTGCTCCCTCTACTGTTCCATCAATGTGGATAGGGGGTGCTCCCTCTGCTGTCCCGTCGATGTGGATAGGGGGTGCTCCCTCTACTGTTCCATCAATGTGGATAGGGGTGCTCCCTCTGCTGTCCCGTCGACTTGGATAGGGGGTGCTCCCTCTGCTGTCCCGTCGATGTGGATAGGGGGTTCTCCCTCTGCTGTCCCGTCGATGTGGATAGGGGTGCTCCCTCTACTGTTCCATCAATGTGGATAGGGGTGCTCCCTCTACTGTTCCATCAATGTGGATAGGGGGTGCTCCCTCTACTGTTCCATCAATGTGGATAGGGGGTGCTCCCTCTACTGTTCCATCGATGTGGATGGGGGATGCTGCTCCTCTGCTGTCCCATCGATGTGGATGGGGGTGCTCCCTCTACTGTTCCATCGATGTGGATGGTGCTCCCTCTGCTGTCCCATCGATGTGGATGGGGGTGCTCCCTCTACTGTTCCATCGATGTGGATGGGGGTGCTCCCTCTGCTGTTTCCTGAAGTCCACAATCTCCTTTGTTTTGTTGACGTTGAGTGTGAGGTTATTTTCCTGACATCACACTCCGAGGGCCCTCACCTCCTCCCTGTAGGTCGTCTCATCGTTGTTGATAGTGGTAGTTGGTGGTAGTGGTAGTTGGTGGTAGTGGTAGTTGTTGATAGTGGTAGTTGGTGGTAGTGGTAGTTGGTGGTAGTGGTAGTTGTTGATAGTGGTAGTTGGTGGTAGTGGTAGTTGTTGATAGTGGTAGTTGGTGGTAGTGGTAGTTGGTGGTAGTGGTAGTTGTTGATAGTGGTAGTTGGTGGTAGTGGTAGTTGGTGGTAGTGGTAGTTAGTGGTAGTTGTTTAGCTCAGTTACCTTAGCTTTCTTGGGAACAGGAACAATGGTGGCCTTCTTGAAGCATATGGGAAGGGTTAGGAGTCAGGGTTAGGAGTTAGGGTTTGGGGTTAAGGGTTAGGAGTTAGGATTAGAGTTTGGGGTTAGGAGTTAGGTTTAGGGTTAAGGGTTAGGAGTTAGGGTTAAGGGTTAGGATTAGGGGTTAAGGTTTAGGAGTTAGGATTAGGGGTTAAGGGTTAGGAGTTAGGGTTAGGGTTAGGAGTTAGGGTTAAGGGTTAGGAGTTAGGATTAGGGTTTGGGGTTAGGAGTTAGGTTTAGGGTTAGGAGTTAGGATTAGGGGTTGGGGTTAGGGTTAGGAGGTAGGATTAGGGTTAAGGGTTAGGAGTTAGGATTAGGGGTTGGGGTTAGGAGTTAGGTTTGGGGTTAGGAGTTAGGGTTAGGAGTTATGATTAGGGTTTGGGGTTAGGGTTAGGATTTAGGGTTTGGGGTTTTGATTAGGGTTTGGGGTTAGGGAGTTATGATTAGGGTTTGGGGTTAGGGTTAGGAGTTAGGAGTTAGGTTTGGGGTTAGGGAGTCAGGATTAGGGGTTGGGGTTATGATTAGGGTTTGGGGTTAGGGTTAGGAGGTAGGATTAGGGTTAAGGGTTAGGAGTTAGGATTAGGGGTTGGGGTTAGGAGTTAGGTTTGGGGTTAGGGAGTTAGGATTAGGGTTTGGGGTTATGGTTAGGGTTTGGGGTTATGGTTAGGGTTTGGGGTTAGGGTTAGGGTTTGGGGTTAGGGAGTTATGATTAGGGTTTGGGGTTAGGGTTAGGAGTTAGGATCATGGTTAGTGGTTCTGAAAAATAGTATTTTGAATCGGGAATCAATTGTTTGGTCCCCACACGGATAGTAAAACAAACGTGTGTGTTTGTGTGTGTGCTCAATGGTGTGTCACCATGCCAACTCATGTGTGTGTTTGTGTGTGTGCTCAATGGTGTGTCACCATGCCAACTCATGTGTGTGTTTGTGTGTGTGCTCAATGGTGTGTCACCATGCCAACTCATGTGTGTGTTTGTGTGTGTGCTCAATGGTGTGTCACCATGCCAACTCATGTGTGTGTTTGTGTGTGTGCTCAATGGTGTGTCACCATGCCAACTCATGTGTGTGTTTGTGTGTGTGCTCAATGGTGTGTCACCATGCCAACTCATGTGTGTGTGTGTGTGTGTGCTCAATGGTGTGTCACCATGCCAACTCATGTGTGTGTGTGTGTGTGTGTGTGTGTGTGTGTGTGTGTGTGCTCAATGGTGTGTCACCATGCCAACTCATGTGTGTGTTTGTGTGTGTGCTCAATGGTGTGTCACCATGCCAACTCATGTGTGTGTTTGTGTGTGTGCTCAATGGTGTGTCACCATGCCAACTCATGTGTGTGTTTGTGTGTGTGCTCAATGGTGTGTCACCATGCCAACTCATGTGTGTGTTTGTGTGTGTGCTCAATGGTGTGTCACCATGCCATCTCATGTGTGCGTTTGTGTGTGTGCTCAATGGTGTGTCACCATGCCAACTCATGTGTGTGTTTGTGTGTGTGCTCAATGGTGTGTCACCATGCCAACTCATGTGTGTGTGTGTGCTCAATGGTGTGTCACCATGCCAACTCATGTGTGCGTTTGTGTGTGTGCTCAATGGTGTGTCACCATGCCAACTCATGTGTGTGTTTGTGTGTGTGCTCAATGGTGTGTCACCATGCCAACTCATGTGTGTGTTTGTGTGTGTGCTCAATGGTGTGTCACCATGCCAACTCATGTGTGTGTGTGTGCTCAATGGTGTGTCACCATGACAACTCATGTGTGTGTGTGTGTGTGCTCAATCTCAACCACACTGCACACTGCCCTAACCCATCTGGACAAGAGGAATACCTATGTGAGAATGCTGTTCATCGACTACAGCTCGGCATTCAACACCATAGTACCCTCCAAGCTCGTCATCAAGCTCGAGACCCTGGGTCTCGACCCCGCCCTGTGCAACTGGGTACTGGACTTCCTGACGGGCCGCCCCCAGGTGGTGAGGGTAGGCAACAACATCTCCTCCCCGCTGATCCTCAACACTGGGGCCCCACAAGGGTGCGTTCTGAGCCCTCTCCTGTACTCCCTGTTCACCCACGACTGCGTGGCCATGCACGCCTCCAACTCAATCATCAAGTTTGCGGACGACACAACAGTGGTAGGCTTGATTACCAACAACGACGAGACGGCCTACAGGGAGGAGGTGAGGGCCCTCGGAGTGTGGTGTCAGGAAAATAACCTCACACTCAACGTCAACAAAACTAAGGAGATGATTGTGGACTTCAGGAAACAGCAGAGGGAACACCCCCCATC
>NC_056450.1:44000494-44057994 GCF_018296145.1 Oncorhynchus tshawytscha
TTTACTGTTAGAGGAGCAGAGATACAAGCTAGGTTATTTACTGTTAGAGAGGTAGAGATACAAGCTAGGTTATTTACTGTTAGAGAGGTAGAGATACAAGCTAGGTTATTTACTGTTAGAGGAGTAGAGATACAAGCTAGGTTATTTACTGTTAGAGGAGTAGAGATACAAGCTAGGTTATTTACTGTTAGAGGAGCAGAGATACAAGCTAGGTTATTTACTGTTAGAGAGGTAGAGATACAAGCTAGGTTATTTACTGTTAGAGGAGTAGAGATACAAGCTAGGTTATTTACTGTTAGAGGAGTAGAGATACAAGCTAGGTTATTTACTGTTAGAGGAGTAGAGATACAAGCTAGGTTATTTACTGTTAGAGAGGTAGAGATACAAGCTAGGTTATTTACTGTTAGAGGAGTAGAGATACAAGCTAGGTTATTTACTGTTAGAGGAGTAGAGATACAAGCTAGGTTATTTACTGTTAGAGAGGTAGAGATACAAGCTAGGTTATTTACTGTTAGAGGAGTAGAGATACAAGCTAGGTTATTTACTGTTAGAGAGGTAGAGATACAAGCTAGGTTATTTACTGTTAGAGAGGTAGAGATACAAGCTAGGTTATTTACTGTTAGAGGAGTAGAGATACAAGCTAGGTTATTTACTGTTAGAGGAGTAGAGATACAAGCTAGGTTATTTACTGTTAGAGAGGTAGAGATACAAGCTAGGTTATTTACTGTTAGAGGAGTAGAGATACAAGCTAGGTTATTTACTGTTAGAGAGGTAGAGATACAAGCTAGGTTATTTACTGTTAGAGGAGTAGAGATACAAGCTAGGTTATTTACTGTTAGAGAGGTAGAGATACAAGCTAGGTTATTTACTGTTAGAGAGGTAGAGATACAAGCTAGGTTATTTACTGTTAGAGGAGTAGAGATACAAGCTAGTGTTACGGATACAAGTATCCTGTGTGTGTTTCTTTTCTCTCCTTCTCCGCTCACAGGTGAACATCATCACTCCCCAATCAGTCAACAATCAATCATCAATCAGAAGACACACCTCCTCCTGTTTCCTACCCAATCACAGTTCCTTTCCCTTGGTTTAAAAACCCCATCAGTTGTTTGCTCTAGAGCTCAATCTCTCTGTAAATGCCATGTATGTAGGTCTCTGTGTTTCACTCTCTCTTTGTGTCTTAACCTCTCTTTTGTTTGAACACCTCCAAATCACTTTGTCATCTCCTGTGAGTATTGTTTTTGGTTATGGTGTTTGTTTGTTGCTGGTGGGAAAAGGGGGAAACCAAGACAAGTCGCCCATGGGCATACACTACCCGTAGGTGAACTTTGTTAAATACACTAGTTAGAACTGGGTGGACCACCCACTGTATTTTTGGTTAGTTAGTTAGCTGATAAAGTAGGCTAGTCTAGCTTAGGGGTGTTTTGGATGCTTATTGTTTCTTTCCTTGGGTCCAGCTCAGCCCCTTTTCCTGCTCCCCCCATTACCGTGTGTTTTACAATAAACCCTGAGTTTGACGGTATAATTTCAGTTATCGTAGTTATTTCGTTCACACTTTTACTTTGTCACAATTATAATTTGCATGAGTTATGTTACGGGTCTCATTACCATCCCCCCTAGACTGTCGGGCCAAAAGGGGATTCGTAACACTAGGTTATTTACTATTAGAGGAGTAGGGATACAACCTAGGTTATTTACTGTTAGAGGAGCAGGGATACAAGCTAGGTTATTTACTATTGTCCCCTGCTCCAGTCTGTAACCCAGATAGAACCCTGTCTCTATTCTAGAACCTCCCCTGCTCCAGTCTGTAACCCAGATAGAACCCTGTCTCTATTCTAGAACCTCCCCTGCTCCAGTCTGTAACCCAGATAGAACCCTGTCTCTATTCTAGAACCTCCCCTGCTCCAGTCTGTAACCCAGATAGAACCCTGTCTCTATTCTAGAACCTCCCCTGCTCCAGTCTGTAACCCAGATAGAACCCTGTCTCTATTCTAGAACCTCCCCTGTTCCAGTCTGTAACCCAGATAGAACCCTGTCTCTATTCTAGAACCTCCCCTGCTCCTGTATGTAACCCAGATAGAACCCTGTCTCTATTCTAGAACCTCCCCTGCTCCAGTCTGTAACCCAGATATAACCCTGTCTCTATTCTAGAACCTCCCCTGCTCCAGTCTATAACCCAGATAGAACCCTGTCTCTATTCTAGAACCTCCCCTGCTCCAGTCTGTAACCCAGATAGAACCCTGTCTCTATTCTAGAACCTCCCCTGCTCCTGTATGTAACCCAGATAGAACCCTGTCTCTATTCTAGAACCTCCCCTGCTCCAGTATGTAACCCAGATAGAACCCTGTCTCTATTCTAGAACCTCCCCTGCTCCAGTCTGTAACCCAGATAGAACCCTGTCTCTATTCTAGAACCTCCCCTGCTCCAGTCTGTAACCCAGATAGAACCCTGTCACTATTCTAGAACCTCCCCTGTTCCAGTCTATAACCCAGATAGAACCCTGTCACTATTCTAGAACCTCCCCTGTTCCAGTCTGTAACCCAGATAGAACCCTGTCTCTATTCTAGAACCTCCCCTGCTCCAGTCTATAACCCAGATAGAATCCTGTCTCTATTCTAGAACCTCCCCTGCTCCAGTCTATAACCCAGATAGAACCCTGTCTCTATTCTAGAACCTCCCCTGCTCCAGTCTATAACCCAGATAGAACCCTGTCTCTATTCTAGAACCTCCCCTGCTCCTGTATGTAACCCAGATAGAACCCTGTCTCTATTCTAGAACCTCCCCTGCTCCAGTCTGTAACCCATATAGAACCCTGTCTCTATTCTAGAACCTCCCCTGCTCCAGTCTATAACCCAGATAGAACCCTGTCTCTATTCTAGAACCTCCCCTGCTCCAGTCTATAACCCAGATAGAACCCTGTCACTATTCTAGAACCTCCCCTGTTCCAGTCTATAACCCAGATAGAACCCTGTCACTATTCTAGAACCTCCCCTGTTCCAGTCTATAACCCAGATAGAACCCTGTCACTATTCTAGAACCTCCCCTGTTCCAGTCTATAACCCAGATAGAACCCTGTCACTATTCTAGAACCTCCCCTGTTCCAGTCTGTAACCCAGATAGAACCCTGTCTCTATTCTAGAACCTCCCCTGCTCCAGTCTATAACCCAGATAGAACCCTGTCTCTATTCTAGAACCTCCCCTGCTCCTGTATGTAACCCAGATAGAACCCTGTCTCTATTCTAGAACCTCCCCTGCTCCAGTCTATAACCCAGATAGAACCCTGTCTCTATTCTAGAACCTCCCCTGCTCCAGTCTGTAACCCATATAGAACCCTGTCTCTATTCTAGAACCTCCCCTGCTCCTGTATGTAACCCAGATAGAACCCTGTCTCTATTCTAGAACCTCCCCTGCTCCAGTCTGTAACCCAGATAGAACCCTGTCTCTATTCTAGAACCTCCCCTGCTCCAGTCTGTAACCCAGATAGAACCCTGTCTCTATTCTAGAACCTCCCCTGCTCCAGTCTGTAACCCAGATAGAACCCTGTCTCTATTCTAGAACCTCCCCTGCTCCAGTCTATAACCCAGATAGAACCCTGTCTCTATTCTAGAACCTCCCCTGCTCCAGTCTATAACCCAGATAGAACCCTGTCTCTATTCTAGAACCTCCCCTGCTCCAGTCTATAACCCAGATAGAACCCTGTCTCTATTCTAGAACCTCCCTGTTCCAGTCTATAACCCAGATAGAACCCTGTCACTATTCTAGAACCTCCCCTGTTCCAGTCTATAACCCAGATAGAACCCTGGCACTATTCTAGAACCTCCCCTGTTCCAGTCTGTAACCCAGATAGAACCCTGTCTCTATTCTAGAACCTCCCCTGCTCCAGTCTATAACCCAGATAGAACCCTGTCTCTATTCTAGAACCTCCCCTGCTCCAGTCTATAACCCAGATAGAACCCTGTCTCTATTCTAGAACCTCCCCTGCTCCAGTCTGTAACCCAGATAGAACCCTGTCTCTATTCTAGAACCTCCCCTGCTCCAGTCTGTAACCCAGATAGAACCCTGTCTCTATTCTAGAACCTCCCCTGCTCCAGTCTGTAACCCAGATAGAACCCTTATGTCATTAAGCAGACTCTGATCCAGAGTCACTACAGTAGTGAGTCATTTAGCAGACTCTGATCCAGAGTCATTACAGTAGTGAGTCATTAAGGAGACTCTCTTATCCAGAGTCACTACAGTAGTGAGTCATTAAGGAGACTCTCTTATCCAGAGTCACTACAGTAGTGAGTCATTTAGCAGACTCTGATCCAGAGTCATTACAGTAGTGAGTCATTAAGGAGACTCTCTTATCCAGAGTCACTACAGTAGTGAGTCATTAAGGAGACTCTCTTATCCAGAGTCACTACAGTAGTGAGTCATTTAGCAGACTCTGATCCAGAGTCACTACAGTAGTGAGTCATTAAGGAGACTCTCTTATCCAGAGTCACTACAGTAGTGAGTCACTTAGCAGACTCTGATCCAGAGTCACTACAGTAGTGAGTCATTAAGGAGACTCTCTTATCCAGAGTCACTACAGTAGTGAGTCATTTAGCAGACTCTGATCCAGAGTCATTACAGTAGTGAGTCATTAAGGAGACTCTCTTATCCAGAGTCACTACAGTAGTGAGTCATTAAGGAGACTCTCTTATCCAGAGTCACTACAGTAGTGAGTCATTAAGGAGACTCTCTTATCCAGAGTCACTACAGTAGTGAGTCACTTAGCAGACTCTTATCCAGAGTCACTACAGTAGTGAGTCATTAAGGAGACTCTCTTATCCAGAGTCACTACAGTAGTGAGTCATTTAGCAGACTCTGATCCAGAGTCATTACAGTAGTGAGTCATTAAGGAGACTCTCTTATCCAGAGTCACTACAGTAGTGAGTCACTTAGCAGACTCTGATCCAGAGTCACTACAGTAGTGAGTCATTAAGGAGACTCTCTTATCCAGAGTCACTACAGTAGTGAGTCACTTAGCAGACTCTGATCCAGAGTCATTACAGTAGTGAGTCATTAAGGAGACTCTCTTATCCAGAGTCACTACAGTAGTGACTGCATCAGTTTTCATACGTTTTCCTTCATTATGTTTACATGTCCTTCCTGATACCTAGAGAGAAACAGAGTTATTGATATACTGTAGTACTCCATATACCATACCGTAACTCTTCACCGGTTAACACGGTTAACGACTGACAATACTGATTAAACTCTCTCTCCCTCTGTCTGCCTCTCTCCAGCCTCGCCCATGCTGTCCCATAGGTTTGTGACTGTTCGTCGGGGCAGCCCTGCGGCCCGGTCAGGTCAGATCCAGCCGGGTGACCAGCTAGAGGCAGTGGAGGGGCGGTCCGTTGTCACCCTGCCTCACAGAGACCTGGCACAGATACTGAGACGGGCCGGAAACACACTCAGGCTCACCATCATACCAAGACTTAACCCCAGTGAGTTATATACAAACCTATATCTAGTTATATACCTACCTATATCTAGTTATATACATACCTATATCTAGTTATATCTAGTTATATACATACCTATATCTAGTTATATACATAGTTATATCTAGTTATATACATAGTTATATCTAGTTATATATCTAGTTATATATCTAGTTATATATCTAGTTATATATCTAGTTATATATCTAGTTATATATCTAGTTATATATCTAGTTATATATCTAGTTATATATCTAGTTATATATCTAGTTATATATCTAGTTATATATCTAGTTATATCTGGTTGTATACATACCTATATCTGGTTGTATACATACCTATATCTGGTTGTACACATACCTATATCTGGTTGTACACATACCTATATCTGGTTGTACACATACCTATATCTGGTTGTACACATACCTATATCTGGTTGTACACATACCTATATCTGGTTGTATACATACCGATATCTAGTTATATATAGTTATACACATACCGATATCTAGTTACATGTCACCCTCCCTAGGAGAGGGGGTGACCTTGATAATTTATTGTTAAGAACAAATTCTTATTTACAATGACAGCCAACCGGGGAACAGTGTGTTACCTGCCTGTTCAGGGGTAGAACGACAGTTTTTTACCTTGTCAGCTCGGGGATTCGATCCAGCAACCTTTCGGTTACTGGCCCAACGCTCTAACCACTAGGCTACCTGCTGGTTACTAGTCCAACACTCTAACCACTAGGCTACCTGCTGGTTACTAGTCCAACACTCTAACCACTAGGCTACCTGCTGGTTATTAGTCCAACACTCTACCCACTGGGCTACCTGCCCACTCTCAAATTCATAGACTGAGCTATGGATGCAAGGACTGACCATTCATGTTATCAACATGATAGTTTTAACCATGTGTTGAGGCTCTAGTGTTTTGTTTACATTTACTTTTACTACAAACATTTAAGTTAAACAAGTTCATGTTTTGTGTTCTGATGGGGTACAACAGATGAACTAAGCTCATGAGGCATTTAGAAGTTATATTCTTCAAGAATCAATGGGTTCATATCATGAATTTCCCCAAATCCCCAAAAATGTATGTAAGAAACTGCACATTGCCCCTTTACCTTTCGTGTCTTCCCTTAGACTCCTCTAATCTGTCTTCCCTTAGACTCCTCTAATCTGTCTTCCCTTAGACTCCTCTAATCTGTCTTCCCCTCTAATCTGTCTTCCCTTGGACTCCTCTAATCTGTCTTCCCTTGGACTCCTCTAATCTGTCTTCCCTTGGACTCCTCTAATCTGTCTTCCCTTGGACTCCTCTAATCTGTCTTCCCTTGGACTCCTCTAATCTGTCTTCCCTTGGACTCCTCTAATCTGTCTTCCCTTGGACTCCTCTAATCTGTCTTCCCTTGGACTCCTCTAATCTGTCTTCCCTTGGACTCCTCTAATCTGTCTTCCCTTGGACTCCTCTAATCTGTCTTCCCTTGGACTCCTCTAATCTGTCTTCCCTTGGACTCCTCTAATCTGTCTTCCCTTGACTCCTCTAATCTGTCTTCCCTTGGACTCCTAATCTGTCTTCCCTTGGACTCCTCTAATCTGTCTTCCCTTGGACTCCTCTAATCTGTCTTCCCTTGGACTCCTCTAATCTGTCTTCCCTGACTCCTCTAATCTGTCTTCCCTTGGACTCCTCTAATCTGTCTTCCCTTGGACTCCTCTAATCTGTCTTCCCTTGGACTCCTCTAATCTGTCTTCCCTTGGACTCCTCTAATCTGTCTTCCCTTGGACTCCTCTAATCTGTCTTCCCTTGGACTCCTCTAATCTGTCTTCCCTTGGACTCCTCTAATCTGTCTTCCCTTGGACTCCTCTAATCTGTCTTCCCTTGGACTCCTCTAATCTGTCTTCCCTTGGACTCCTCTAATCTGTCTTCCCTTGGACTCCTCTAATCTGTCTTCCCTTGGACTCCTCTAATCTGTCTTCCCTTGGACTCCTCTAATCTGTCTTCCCTTGGACTCCTCTAATCTGTCTTCCCTTGACTCCTCTAATCTGTCTTCCCTTGACTCCTCTAATCTGTCTTCCCTTGGACTCCTCTAATCTGTCTTCCCTTGGACTCCTCTAATCTGTCTTCCCTTGGACTCCTCTAATCTGTCTTCCCTTGGACTCCTCTAATCTGTCTTCCCTGTCTAATCCCTTGGACTCCTCTAATCTGTCTTCCCTTGGACTCCTCTAATCTGTCTTCCCTTGGACTCCTCTAATCTGTCTTCCCTTGGACTCCTCTAATCTGTCTTCCCTTGGACTCCTCTAATCTGTCTTCCCTTGGACTCCTCTAATCTGTCTTCCCTTGGACTCCTCTAATCTGTCTTCCCTTGGACTCCTCTAATCTGTCTTCCCTTGACTCCTCTAATCTGTCTTCCCTTGGACTCCTCTAATCTGTCTTCCCTTGGACTCCTCTAATCTGTCTTCCCTTGGACTCCTCTAATCTGTCTTCCCTTAGACTCCTCTAATCTGTCTTCCCTTAGACTCCTCTAATCTGTCTTCCCTTAGACTCCTCTAATCTGTCAGAAGGCCCAGAGTTAGAGGCTGACGGCAGGACAAGGAAAAGCCACAGACGGAGGCCCAAGGTGAGGCTTGTATGTGCATTATTTATTTATTCATAGTTGTTTTGTGTGTCCATCATGTCAGATAATTTCCTCTCTAATAATTTGGTGTATTTACAATTGCCCGGTCAATCCCAGAGCGATAGTATCATCTTTCTGTCCTCTCTAACTCTCTCCTTCTAGCAGCAGGACCAGCGTTACTATAGTGTAGACCTAGAGAGAGGTCCTACAGGTTTTGGCTTCAGTCTACGGGGGGGCAGTGAGTACAACATGGGCCTGTATGTCCTGGGACTGATGGAGGGAGGACCTGCCTCGCGCAGCCACAAGATACAGGTGAGACAGTCATCTGGGTATGTGTGTTTGTGTGGTAGTTGTTGTTTAACCCGTATTGTATTGCTGTTGTGTAGGTGAGTGACCAGCTGGTGGAGATAAATGGTGACAGTACAACAGGAATGACCCACAGCCAGGCCGTAGAGCAGATAAGAAGAGGGGGACATCGTATACACCTGGTACTGAAGAAAGGAAACGGATACGTCCCAGACTATGGTAAGAGACAGGGAAGGGAGGATACGTCCCAGACTATGGTGAGAGACAGGGAAGGGAGGATACGTCCCAGACTATGGTAAGAGAGAGGGAGGAAGGAAAGATATGTCCCAGACTATGGTAAGAGACAGGGAGGAAGGAAGGATACGTCCCAGACTATGGTAAGAGAGAGGGAGGGAGGAAAGATATGTCCCAGACTATGGTAAGAGACAGGAAGGAAGGATACGTCCCAGACTATGGTAAGAGACAGGCAGGAAGGAAGGATACGTCCCAGACTATGGTGAGAGACAGGCAGGAAGGAAGGATGCGTCCCAGACTATGGTAAGAGAGAGGGAGGAAGGAAGGATACGTCCCAGACTATGGTAAGAGAGAGGGAGGAAGGAAGGATACGTCCCAGACTATGGTAAGAGAGAGGGAGGAAGGATACGTCCCAGACTATGGTGAGAGGCAGGAAGGAAGGATACGTCCCAGACTATGGTAAGAGACAGGCAGGAAGGAAGGATACGTCCCAGACTATGGTAAGAGAGAGGGAAGGGAGGAAAGATATGTCCCAGACTATGGTAAGAGACAGGCACGAAGGAAGGATACGTCCCAGACTATGGTAAGAGACAGGCACGAAGGAAGGATACGTCCCAGACTATGGTGAGAGACAGGCAGGAAGGAAGGATACGTCCCAGACTATGGTGAGAGACAGGCAGGAAGGGAGGATACGTCCTAGACTATGGTGAGAGACAGGCAGGAAGGGAGGATACGTCCCAGACTATGGTAAGAGAGAGGGAGGAAGGATACGTCCCAGACTATGGTAAGAGAGAGGGAGGAAGGATACGTCCCAGACTATGGTGAGAGACAGGCAGGAAGGAAGGATACGTCCCAGACTATGGTAAGAGACAGGCAGGAAGGAAGGATACGTCCCAGACTATGGTAAGAGAGAGGGAGGAAGGATATGTCCCAGACTATGGTAAGAGACAGGGAAGGGAGGAAAGATATGTCCCAGACTATGGTAAGAGACAGGCAGGAAGGAAGGATACGTCCCAGACTATGGTAAGAGACAGGCAGGAAGGAAGGATACGTCCCAGACTATGGTAAGAGAGAGGGAGGAAGGATACGTCCCAGACTATGGTAAGAGACAGGCAGGAAGGAAGGATACGTCCCAGACTATGGTAAGAGAGAGGGAGGAAGGATATGTCCCAGACTATGGTAAGAGACAGGGAAGGGAGGAAAGATATGTCCCAGACTATGGTAAGAGACAGGCAGGAAGGAAGGATACGTCCCAGACTATGGTAAGAGACAGGCAGGAAGGAAGGATACGTCCCAGACTATGGTAAGAGAGAGAGAGGGAGGAAGGAAGGATACGTCCCAGACTATGGTAAGAGAGAGGGAGGAAGGAAGGATACGTCCCAGACTATGGTAAGAGAGAGGGAGGAAGGATACGTCCCAGACTATGGTGAGAGACAGGCAGGAAGGAAGGATACATCCTAGACTATGGTGAGAGACAGGCAGGAAGGGAGGATACGTCCCAGACTATGGTAAGAGAGAGGGAGGAAGGATATGTCCCAGACTATGGTAAGAGACAGGCAGGAAGGAAGGATACGTCCCAGACTATGGTAAGAGAGAGGGAGGAAGGATATGTCCCAGACTATGGTAAGAGACAGGGAAGGGAGGAAAGATACGTCCCAGACTATGGTGAGAGACAGGCAGGAAGGGAGGATACGTCCCAGACTATGGTAAGAGACAGGCAGGAAGGAAGGATACGTCCCAGACTATGGTAAGAGAGAGGGAGGAAGGATATGTCCCAGACTATGGTAAGAGACAGGGAAGGGAGGAAAGATACGTCCCAGACTATGGTGAGAGACAGGCAGGAAGGAAGGATACGTCCTAGACTATGGTGAGAGACAGGCAGGAAGGAAGGATACGTCCCAGACTATGGTGAGAGACAGGCAGGAAGGGAGGATACGTCCCAGACTATGGTAAGAGACAGGCAGGAAGGGAGGATACGTCCCAGAATATGGTAAGAGACAGGGAGGAAGGAAGGATACGTCCCAGAATATGGTAAGAGACAGGGAGGAAGGAAGGATACGTCCCAGAATATGGTAAGAGACAGGGAGGAAGGAAGGATACGTCCCAGACTATGGTAAGAGACAGGGAGGATACGTCCCAGACTATGGTAAGAGACAGGGAGGATACGTCTCAGACTATGGTAAGAGACAGGGAGGAAGGAAGGATACGTCCCAGACTATGGTAAGAGACAGGGAGGATACGTCTCAGACTATGGTAAGAGACAGGGAGGAAGGATACGTCCCAGACTATGGTAAGAGACTGGGCGGGGAGGTGGGTGAGACATAACAGAAACCTAACAAAGATCCATTTGGGATGTAAACTGTTTGTGCGTCTCGGTGAAGGACATGACTATTGCTAGAACATTAGACAGCATCTAAAACCCTGATTGGTCTCTTGGTGACCTTTATTGACCCATTCTGGATAGTGTCCATCCTGGACAATGTCTCAGTCTCAATGTCTCAATGTCTCAGTCTCAGTGTCTCAGTTCTCAGAGTGTTGGATCTTCCTGACTTTCTTATTTCCTATTTCTCTCTTTTTCCTGACCGTACATGTGGTCTCCTTCCTTCTTTGTTCTGTCCCTTCCCTTTCTTTCCCTCTCCTCTTTATGTCCCTCCTCCTTCTCAGTGGAGCTCTCCAGCCTGTCTCTGTGTATGACCAACTCTAAGCAGGGAGAGCCTTGTTTTTATGTCATCGGCAGAACAGAGAATACGCGGTTGGTATCCCTTCCTGTTAGTCTTCTTCTCTTTGATTTCTGTTCTAGAACCACTCATCTTGATCTATGCCACTTAGTAGACCTTGTTATCCCTGCGTGAATTGAACCAATGACCTTAGTGTTGCTAGTGCCACACTCTTCCCAACTGAACCATACAGTCTGAACCACATATTCTTGTGGTCCTGAGTTACATTATCAAGAGGTAAACGGCAGGGTTGTCTCTTATGTTCATGTTTATTTGCTCTTGGACATCGTTTCCATGCACAGGGAGTCGTACCTCCAGACCTATGGAATAGACATATATTTATATACCACTCATATTCATATAGGATCCAACAGTACACTATCACAAAGTGTAGTTGTGATAGATCTAGGTTTGAAAAAAACTCTGTCTCTTTCACAAAATTTCCAGAAATCTTGGTTGGATGTTTTCCCGATTTCATGCTTATTCCCTTGCAATTCAAAAAAATCTTCCAACCAGGATTTAGGGAAAACCAGGGAATTTTGGAAAAATGTCCAGAATTTTATAAACCCAGATATAATTTAATAAAAGTTGTTGTTCAGCCTCCATAATCATTGTATTTCAGTAGAAACATCAGTCGTGTTATCTCAGTGATTATTTACAGTACTTAGGCTTGCTGAAACAAAGAGAATGAAATGAACAGACTTGGTGTTTCTATTCTGAAGGCCACGAGGCTTGCTATTCTCTACATGTTCATCGCATCTCATCGTCACTTGTTTTACTTCAAACTTGGATCTGGTTTCTAATTTGTGTTTTCCCACTAACTCCCTATCACCTCTCCCTCTGCACCCCACCCCTCTTTCTGAATATGTTTCTTCCCCCTCTCTCTCGCTCTCTGACCTTTCTCTCTCTGACCTCTCTCTTGCTCTCTTGCTCTCTCTGCCCTCTCATCCCCCTCTCGCCCCCCCCTCTCTCTCTCAGACCATGATCCCAGATCAGTCTCCTTCTCTCTCTACCCAGAGGATGCGGGTGTGGCTGCAGTAGATACGATGCGCTCTCTGCCAAGGAAGAGTGAAAGGCTGGATAGAGGAGGGGAGAGGCAGAGTAAAGGAGGTAGTCTGGGGGGAATGAGGAGAAGAGGAGGAGGTACTCCTGACACAGACCTGGATTGGCCCGAGGAGGAGGGTCAGGTGGTCAGTCACAGAGGTGAGAGTTTAGGGGATAAGGACAACGGGAAACGCACCCAGAGTTTACCCAAGAACAGACAGGAAGTAGAGGAGGAGGAGGAGGAGGTGAGGCCCAGTGAGTCCAAACAGAGGTCAAAACAGCAGAGGAGCAGGGAAATGCAGAGTAAGGGGAAGAAGAACAGGAGAGAGAGGGGAGATGAGACAGAGGAGCTTCCCATCAGAAACACAGGTGAAGGTAAGAGGGAAGAGAGGAGGAGGAGGAGGGAGAGAGAGAGGGAGGTGGAGGATTCCAGACCTGCAGAGAGAGTTCCCTTCTCCTTCCTCAAGCCGCTGCAGGATGGAGAGGCTGAGCTGTCTAATGCAGAGTCAGGGGCAACAGGCACCTCCGGAGACAGCTTCTCTGACCAGGTCAGCCTGTCTGCAGCTAGCATCTTCGGTTCCACAGCCCAAGACCCCAGAGACCAGAGAGGAGACCCCTGGAGCACCCAGTCATGGCTCCGGGCCAACCATGCATCCCACACCCCAGGCCCCTGGGGCAGCACACAGCCACAGAGGGCCACCTACAACAGTCCCTGGATTAAACCTGACCTGCAGACGTCTCAGGTTTTGGTGGGACACAGACTGACAGGAAACAGGCTGAGAGGTCTTGACCTGTAGATGATGGATAATCCTGTTTAGAGGTTTCCTGGATTATTTACTTGTAATTCCAGAATTTGTCCAACCAGGATTTCTAGAAAACCTGGGAATTGACCTCTATGTCTGGGAAACTTCCCTGACCACTGCACCACCCAATGACCTGTTATCCCACCTCTTGACCTCATCATACCCATGATTCTACCTACCTAACACCATTGCCTACAGAGGTCCACTATCATATTGGATCTATATCATAGTGAGTGGTATTATCTTCAACATAATCATTGTCATCACAACTTTTTTTATAATGGATATGCAAGTAACAACAACATCAAACATCTCCTCATATCAACCCTCTCTACAAACCAGATAGCAGCTACATCAAACATCTCCTCATATCAACCCTCTCTACAAACCAGACAGCAGCTACATCAAACATCTCCTCATATCAACCCTCTCTACAAACCAGATAGCAGCTACATCAAACATCTCCTCATATCAACCCTCTCTACAAACCAGACAGCAGCTACATCAAACATCTCCTCATATCAACCCTCTCTACAAACCAGAATGGATTGTTAGCACCACCTAGAGGCTATAGTGATGTATTGTAATATGAGGAGCGCACCACTATGTTAACATTATACTATTCCACTTTGTTTATATCATATCATGTTTGCATTATATTTTATTGTAGATGATTTATTTAATTTTTTGGTTGTAAAAATATTTGACTGAGATTTAGATAAATGATTTGCCTCCTGCTTGCTTATCGTGGATTGTAAATGCATCTCTCCTTCACCTCTTTCACATGAAGTCTTAGGATGTGGTGTTACAGATGTCTGGGGGACAGTAATTATGTTGTCATATATATAGTTGAGAAAAGCTGGTAACTTTCCCAAAAATCTTGTTACATTCCCCAAATCTCCTGGTTTTTCCAGAAAACCCTATTGGAAGATGTCTGGAATCGGGATAAGCAGAACTTCTGAAATCCTCCAATCAGGACTTCAGGAAAACCTGGACATTTTGGGAAAGTTACTGTTATACAATTGATGTCTGAAGTTTACGTACACTCAGGTTGGAGTCATTAAAACTTGTTTTTCAACCACTCCACATACAGTGCCTTGCGAAAGTATTCGGCCCCCTTGAACTTTGCGACCTTTTGCCACATTTCAGGCTTCAAACATAAAGATATAAAACTGTATTTTTTGGTGAAGAATCAACAACAAGTGGGACACAATCATGAAGTGGAACGACATTTATTGGATATTTCAAACTTTTTTAACAAATCAAAAACTGAAAAATTGGGCGTGCAAAATTATTCAGCCCCTTTACTTTCAGTGCAGCAAACTCTCTCCAGAAGTTCAGTGAGGATCTCTGAATGATCCAATGTTGACCTAAATGACTAATGATGATAAATACAATCCACCTGTGTGTAATCAAGTCTCCGTATAAATGCACCTGCACTGTGATAGTCTCAGAGGTCCGTTAAAAGCGCAGAGAGCGTCATGAAGAACAAGGAACACACTAGGCAGGTCCGAGATACTGTTGTGAAGAAGTTTAAAGCCGGATTTGGATACGAAAAGATTTCCCAAGCTTTAAACATCCCAAGGAGCACTGTGCAAGCGATAATATTGAAATGGAAGGAGTATCAGACCACTGCAAATCTACCAAGACCTGGCCGTCCCTCTAAACTTTCAGCTCATACAAGGAGAAGACTGATCAGAGATGCAGCCAAGAGGCCCATGATCACTCTGGATGAACTGCAGAGATCTACAGCTGAGGTGGGAGACTCTGTCCATAGGACAACAATCAGTCGTATATTGCACAAATCTGGCCTTTATGGAAGAGTGGCAAGAAGAAAGCCATTTCTTAAAGATATCCATAAAAAGTGTTGTTTAAAGTTTGCCACAAGCCACCTGGGAGACACACCAAACATGTGGAAGAAGGTGCTCTGGTCAGATGAAACCAAAATTGAACTTTTTGGCCACCATGCAAAACGTTATGTTTGGCGTAAAAGCAACACAGCTCATCACCCTGACCACACCATCCCCACTGTCAAACATGGTGGTGGCAGCATCATGGTTTGGGCCTGCTTTTCTTCAGCAGGGACAGGGAAGATGGTTAAAATTGATGGGAAGATGGATGGAGCCAAATACAGGACCATTCTGGAAGAAAACCTGATGGAGTCTGCAAAAGACCTGAGACTGGGACGGAGATTTGTCTTCCAACAAGACAATGATCCAAAACATAAAGCAAAATCTACAATGGAATGGTTCAAAAATAAACATATCCAGGTGTTAGAATGGCCAAGTCAAAGTCCAGACCTGAATCCAATCGAGAATCTGTGGAAAGAACTGAAAACTGCTGTTCACAAATGCTCTCCATCCAACCTCACTGAGCTCAAGCTGTTTTGCAAGGAGGAATGGGAAAAAATGTCAGTCTCTCGATGTGCAAAACTGATAGAGACATACCCCAAGCGACTTACAGCTGTAATCGCAGCAAAAGGTGGCGCTACAAAGTATTAACTTAAGGGGGCTGAATAATTTTGCACGTCCAATCTTTCAGTTTTTGATTTGTTAAAAAAGTTTGAAATATCCAAGAAATGTCGTTCCACTTCATGATTGTGTCCCACTTGTTGTTGATTCTTCACCAAAAAATACAGTTTTATATCTTTATGTCTGAAGCCTGAAATGTGGCAAAAGGTCGCAAAGTTCAAGGGGGCCGAATACTTTCGCAAGGCACTGTATTTCTTGCTAACAAACTATAGTTTTGGGAAGTCGGTTAGGACATCTACTTTGTGCATGACACAAGTAATCTTTCCAACAATTGTTTACAGAAAGATTATTTCACTTATAACTCACTGTATCACAATTCCAGTGGGTCAGAAGTTTACATACACTAAGTTGACTGTGCCTTTAAACAGCTTGGAAAATTCCAGAAAATTATGTCATGGCTTTAGAAGCTTCTGATTGACATAATTTGAGTCCATTAGAGGTGTACCTGTGGATGTATTTCAAGACCTACCTTCAAACTCAGTGCCTCTTTGCTTGACATCATGGGAAAATCTAAAGAAATCAGCCATGAGCTCAGAAAAAATATTGTAGACCTCCACAGGTCTGATTCATCCTTGGGAGCAATTTCCAAACGCCTGAAGGTACCATGTTCATCTGTACAAACAATAGTACGCAAGTATAAACACCATGGGATCACACAGCCGTCACACCGCTCAGGAAGGAGACGCGTTCTGTCTCCTAGAGATGAACGTACTTTGGTGCGAAAAATGCAAATCAATCCCAGAACAACAGCAAAGGACCTTGTGAAGATGCTGGAGGAAACAGGTACAAAAGTATCTATATCCACAGTAAAACGAGTCCTATATCGACATAACCTGAAAGGCCGCTCAGCAAGGAAGAAGCCACTGCTCCAAATCCGCCATAAAAATGCCAGACTATGGTTTGCAACTGCACATGGGGACAAAGATTGTACTTTTTGGAGAAATGTCCTCTGGTCTGATGAAACAAAAATATAACTATTTGGCCATAATGACCATTGTTATGTTTGGAGGAAAAAGGGGGAGGCTTGCAAGCTGAAGAACACCATCCCAACCATGAAGCACAGGGGTGGCAGTATCTTGTTGTGGGGGTGCTTTGCTGCAGGAAGGACTGGTGCACTTCACAATATAGATGGCATCATCAGGCAGGAAAATGATGTGGATATATTGAAGCAACATCTCAAGACATCAGTCAGGAAGTTAAAGCTTGGTCGCAGATGGGTCTTCCAAATGGCCAATGACCCCAAGCATACTTCCAACATTGTGGCAAAATGGCTTAATGACAACAAAGTCAAGGTATTGGAATGACCATCACAAAACCCTGAACACAATCCTATAGAACTGAAAAAGCGTGTTCTAGCAAGGAGGCCTACAAACCTGACTCATTTACACCAGCTCTGGCAGGAGGAATGGGCCAAAATTCACCCAACTTATTGTGGGAGGCTTGTGGAAGGCTACCTGAAACGTTTGACCCAAGTTAAACAATTTAAAGGCAATGCTACCAAATACTAATTGAGTGTATGTAAACTTCTGACCCACTGGGAATGTGATGAAAGGAATAAAAGCTGAAATAAATAATTCTCTCTACTATTATTCTAACATTTCACATTCTTAAAATAAAGTGGTGATCCTAACTGACCTAAAACAGGGAATTTTTACTAGGATTAAATATCAGGAATTGTGAAAAATGGAGTTTAAATGTATTTGGCTGAGGTGTATGTAAACTTCCGACTTCAACACTATAAAGGTTATATACTGTATAACTGCACAGTTGTAGAGACTAGTGATCTATGAGTCTCTACAGATCTCTACTGGTGCCTTTCATTTTCTAGCCAAGCCGCTTTTAACCAAATCGAGTATTGACAGTGAAGCTTTTACAATGGTTACATCTAAAATCGCATCCTAATCCCTATATAGTGCACTATTTTTGACCAGAGCTGGTTGAAAGTAGTGCCCAATGTCAGGAATAGGGTGCAATTTTGGAAACATTCTTTACCCAGTTGAACTACTACTTTAAAAGCAGATACTCTATTTGAGTTGTTTTTTTAAATACTCAGATTGAACAGTGAATGAACGTCACAACACAGTGTAACATTTCCTTTAGAAACACACATTAGTACTTAGCCACGTATCTAGAATGTATTGATTGTTGGTGCTGTAGTACTGCATACATTATGCTACACTACACAGAGACGTCCTATCAGAACTGTCCCCTGCCAGTCTCTGATGCTATCCATATCCAGAACGTACATTACGTTACTATTTACAAATGCTACAATGTCATCATTCTGTGATCCTTCCCCATTTCAGCTCCGCCTGTGTTTCAGTAACCAAGAATATAATAAACAAAGAACAGACCCATCACATCTCTTCTCCCCTCCTCCTTCTCCCTCCCTCTTCCTTCCCTTCTCCCTGCCTCCTCCTCCCCTTCTCCCTCCCTCCTCCTCCCACATCCCCCCTCCATCCTCTCTTCCCCTCATCCCTCCCTCCTCCCCTAATCCTCTCCTCCCCTTCCTCCCTCCTCCCCTAATCCTCCCTCCATCCTCCCCTCCTCCTCCCCTAATCCTCTCCTCTCCTTCCTCCCTCCTCCCCCTAATCCTCCCTCCCTCCTCCCTCCCTCCTCCCCCTAATCCTCTCCTCCACTTCCTCCCTCCTCCCCTAATCCTCCCTCCATCCTCCCCTCCTCCTCCCCTAATCCTCCCTCTCTCCTCCCCTAATCCTCTCCTCTCCTCCCCTTCCTCCCTCCTCCCCTTCCTCCCTCCTCCCCTAATCCTCCCTCCCTCCTCCCCTAATCCTCCCTCCCTCCTCCCCTAATCCTCCCTCCCCTAATCCTCTCCTCCTCCCCTCATCCTCTCCTCCTCCCCTAATCCTCCCTCCCTCCTCCCCTAATCCTCCCTCCCTCCTCCCCTAATCCTCCCTCCTCCCCTAATCCTCCCTCCCTCCTCCCCTAATCCTCTCCTCCTCTCCTCCCCTAATCCTCCCTCCCCTAATCCTCCCTCACCTCATCCTCTCCTCCTCCCTCTCTCCTCCCCTAATCCTCCCTCCCCTCATCCTCTCCTCCTCCCTCCCTCCTCCCCTAATCCTCTCCTCCTCCTCCCATAATCCTCCCTCCCCTAATCCTCCCTCCCCTCATCCTCTCCTCCTCCCTCCCTCCTCCCCTAATCCTCCCTCCCCTCATCCTCTCCTCCCATATTTTGCTCTGGTGACTTGCCTGTTGCTAAATATGAATTGTTGTAAGCTATGTGCATGTCTAAAATGGTTCCCTTTTCCCCATAGGGCCCTGGTCTAAAGTAGTGCACTACATAGGGAATAGAGTGCCATAGGGCCCTGGTCTAAAGTAGTGCACTACATAGGGAATAGGGTGCCATTTTAGACGCAAGCCTATGTTGTTGAGTTTTCAGGAGACTGACTACAAGGGCATTTTGATACTGGTCTTCTATGCATTTTGTAAGACTCGCTGGTTTAGTGAATTGCTGTGGGAGTTTTATGTACTAGGTGCTCTGACAGAGTGCTATACAGAGGCGGCTGGTGGGAGAAGCTATTAGAGGATGGGGCTCGTTGTAATGACTGAAATGGAATAAACGGAACGGAGTCAAACGCTTAGTTTCTATGTGTTTGATGTGTTTTGAACCGTTCCATGAATCCCATTCCAGCGATTACGACGAGCCCATCCTCCTATAGCTCCTACCACCAGCCTCCTCTGGTGCTCTACTACTAGTTGCCAGAATAACGAGAGTTTTGGTACAGATTAAACACATCCATGAGTGCCGGACGTTGGTACGTAAACACTTATGCATCAAATATTTACCTCGTCCTCTCCTGAGCAATAAAAAGCCATTTGTTCCCCCTCACGTCTGCTAAAGGTATGCAACATGTAGCTTCCCATGAGCTCAATGAGGTAAAACAAACTGGGTCGTGTTCATTAGGCACCAAACGGAAGTGAAACGGTCTGAAACATGGAGGGACTACCCGGACTCGTCCAATAAGTAACAGTCATTTAAAAAATAAAAAATAAACGTTTTAAAACGTTGCCCTAATGAATGTGACCCTGCCAGAAGGCACAGCATGGATTGAGGTATATGTTGTATTAGGGAGGGAGGTGTCGTTAAACCAGCCTTTGACTAAATAGTTGATAAAGACATTCAACTCTATTTGATTTAAGTGTTTTTATAGAATGACTATTTTAATATGTTTGCCTTTGTTGACGGGAATGAACAGACATTTCACCTCTGTGAGCCTAACGGTTCTTTGCTCACCATATTTTCAGTGGAAGCTTTGAAACAACGCAGCTAATCAATCAATCAATCAACTGTAGTTATAAAGCCCTTTTAAAAAAAACATAGATTAGTAGCTAATCTACTTGAATGAAACCCTGGAAATTGAATGGTTGATGTACCAGCACAACATTAAATAAGTACCACACCTTACTGTAAACTACATTAAATAAGTACAACACCTTACTGTAAACTACATTAAATAAGTACAACACCTTACTGTAAACTACATTAAATAAGTACAACACCGTACTGTAAACTACATTAAATAAGTACAACACCTTACTGTAAACTACATTAAATAAGTACAACACCTTACTGTAAACTACATTAAATAAGTACCACACCTTACTGTAAACTACATTAAATAAGTACAACACCGTACTGTAAACTACATTAAATAAGTACAACACCTTACTGTAAACTACATTAAATAAGTACAACACCTTACTGTAAACTACATTAAATAAGTACAACACCTTACTGCAAACTACATTAAATAAGTACAACACCTTACTGTAAACTACATTAAATAAGTACCACACCTTACTGTAAACTACATTAAATAAGTACAACACCGTACTGTAAACTACATTAAATAAGTACCACACCTTACTGTAAACTACATTAAATAAGTACAACACCTTACTGTAAACTACATTAAATAAGTACAACACCTTACTGTAAACTACATTAAATAAGTACAACACCTTACTGTAAACTACATTAAATAAGTACAACACCTTACTGTAAACTACATTAAATAAGTACAACACCTTACTGTAAACTACATTAAATAAGTACAACACCTTACTGTAAACTACATTAAATAAGTACAACACCGTACTGTAAACTACATTAAATAAGTACACCTTACTGTAAACTACATTAAATAAGTACAACACCTTACTGTAAACTACATTAAATAAGTACAACACCTTACTGTAAACTACATTAAATATGTACAACACCTTACTGTAAACTACATTAAATAAGTACAACACCTTACTGTAAACTACATTAAATAAGTACAACACCTTACTGTAAACTACATTAAATAAGTACAACACCTTACTGTAAACTACATTAAATAAGTACAACACCGTACTGTAAACTACAGACGTGCTATATGAAGCACACAGGCATATTCAGAGGCACATTTTTTGCATACAGAACACCACACCCCAGAACTGCAGAGGGATTAGCCTAGCCTTAGTACCACACAGTCATATAGAACTGCAGAGGGATTAGCCTAGCCTTAGTACCACACAGTCATATAGAACTGCAGAGGGATTAGCCTAGCCTTAGTACCACACAGTCATATAGAACTGCAGAGGGATTAGCCTAGCCTTAGTACCACACAGTCATATAGAACTGCAGAGGGATTAGCCTAGCCTTAGTACCACACAGTCATATAGAACTGCAGAGGGATTAGCCTAGCCTTAGTACCACACAGTCATATAGAACTGCAGAGGGATTAGCCTAGCCTTAGTACCACACAGTCATATAGAACTGCAGAGGGATTAGCCTAGCCTTAGTACCACACAGTCATATAGAACTGCAGAGGGATTAGCCTAGCCTTAGTACCACACAGTCATATTCAGATCATACCTTACTGCTTCAACATACAGTGCATTGATTTTGCAATTGAAGTCAACCACCTGAATTGTCATTCGACTACAGATGCCATATCATAATTTGATCATCCAGCTGCAGGAATTTCTTGCACAGCAGGAAATGCAAACTTGTATTGCATTCAGGGTAAAAAAAATAAATAAAAGGGATATAAAGTTTGTAATTTCCCCTTAAAAATGTCAGACTTGATTTACCATAATTAAAAATCTATCAACCCTTACAAAAAAAGTATATTAATTATAATCCACAAAAAAACTATTGACATTTCCCGTTGCTGCGGGATTATTTTCCTGCTGCAGCAAACTGGCTCAAATTAAGATCCTACATCTGTACTCTTTCTTTCTCTCCTGACACCAGATAATTCAAGAACAAAAACCAAAGTCTAACATGGTAGATGAAAAGCATGGTAGATGTTAGTGAAAATATTCAGGGAATCGCCTGCAGTGTAACCCTTCCAGAGCTCATTGTTTCCCCCTGTAGTGTTCAACAGACGAGCTGAGTCACTAGCGTACCTGATAACTCTGCCACCAGACTCCCATCACCAGGGCTCAATGTAAAGTCACTAGTGTACCTGATAACTCTGCCACCAGACTCCCATCACCAGGGCTCAATGTAAAGTCACTCCCATCACCAGGGCTCAATATAAAGTCACTAGTGTACCTGATAACTCTGCCACCAGACTCCCATCACCAGGGCTCAATGTAAAGTCACTCCCATCACCAGGGCTCAATGTAAAGTCACTCCCATCACCAGGGCTCAATGTAAAGTCACTCCCATCACCAGGGCTCAATGTAAAGTCACTCCCATCACCAGGGCTCAATGTAAAGTCACTAGCGTACCTGATAACTCTGCCACCAGACTCCCATCACCAGGGCTCAATGTAAAGTCACTCCCATCACCAGGGCTCAATGTAAAGTCACTAGTGTACCTGATAACTCTGCCACCAGACTCCCATCACCAGGGCTCAATGTAAAGTCACTCCCATCACCAGGGCTCAATGTAAAGTCACTAGCGTACCTGATAACTCTGCCACCAGACTCCCATCACCAGGGCTCAATGTAAAGTCACTAGCGTACCTGATAACTCTGCCACCAGACTCCCATCACCAGGGCTCAATGTAAAGTCACTAGCGTACCTGATAACTCTGCCACCAGACTCCCATCACCAGGGCTCAATGTAAAGTCACTCCCATCACCAGGGCTCAATGTAAAGTCACTCCCATCACCAGGGCTCAATGTAAAGTCACTAGCGTACCTGATAACTCTGCCACCAGACTCCCATCACCAGGGCTCAATGTAAAGTCACTCCCATCACCAGGGCTCAATGTAAAGTCACTAGTGTACCTGATAACTCTGCCACCAGACTCCCATCACCAGGGCTCAATGTAAAGTCACTAGTGTACCTGATAACTCTGCCACCAGACTCCCATCACCAGGGCTCAATGTAAAGTCACTCCCATCACCAGGGCTCAATGTAAAGTCACTCCCATCACCAGGGCTCAATATAAAGTCACTAGCGTACCTGATAACTCTGCCACCAGACTCCCATCACCAGGGCTCAATGTAAAGTCACTAGCGTACCTGATAACTCTGCCACCAGACTCCCATCACCAGGGCTCAATGTAAAGTCACTAGCGTACCTGATAACTCTGCCACCAGACTCCCATCACCAGGGCTCAATGTAAAGTCACTCCCATCACCAGGGCTCAATGTAAAGTCACTAGCGTACCTGATAACTCTGCCACCAGACTCCCATCACCAGGGCTCAATGTAAAGTCACTCCCATCACCAGGGCTCAATGTAAAGTCACTAGCGTACCTGATAACTCTGCCACCAGACTCCCATCACCAGGGCTCAATGTAAAGTCACTAGTGTACCTCATAACTCTGCCACCAGACTCCCATCACCAGGGCTCAATGTAAAGTCACTAGTGTACCTCATAACCTTAATTACAGTCCAGCACCATTTATCAATGTCAATGCGAATTATAAATATGATCAATATTTTATCCAACTTCGTAATATTATTGATTATTGATCGCCATGTTAGGGGCTACAGCTAATTGCACATTAAAACTGTACTGTATAAGAGTACTATAGCAGTACTGACTTTAACTGTACTGTATGAGAGTACTATAGCAGAACTGACTTAAACTGTACTGTATAAGAGTACTATAGCAGTACTGACTTAAACTGCACTGTACAAGAGTACTACAGCAGTACTGACTTAAACTGTACTGTATAAGAGTACTATAGCAGTACTGACTTAAACTGTACTGTATAAGAGTACTATAGCAGTACTGACTTAAACTGTACTGTATAAGAGTACTATAGCAGTACTGACTTAAACTGTACTGTATAAGAGTACTATAGCAGTACTGACTTAAACTGTACTGTATAAGAGTACTACAGCAGTACTGACTAAATATGAGTACTAGTCTAGTACTATGGTGATGCATTTCCACTGAGTCTTAACCCCACACCAGTGGTTAGCCAGTGTTTTATGTTATATATTCCCTACACAGTCCCTATTCCCTATACAGTCCCTATTCCCTACACAGTCCCTA
Organism: Oncorhynchus tshawytscha; assembly: GCF_018296145.1. Lineage (NCBI taxonomy): Eukaryota > Metazoa > Chordata > Actinopteri > Salmoniformes > Salmonidae > Oncorhynchus > Oncorhynchus tshawytscha. Next base: position 44,024,679 of record NC_056450.1, read on the forward strand.
TTCCCTACACAGTCCCTATTCCCTACACAGTCCCTATTCCCTATACAGTCCCTATTCCCTACACAGTCCCTATTCCCTACACAGTCCCTATTCCCTACACAGTCCCTATTCCCTACACAGTCCACTCCTTCTGACTATACAGGGAATATATCAGGATGTGATCTGGACTGTAACCCATGTCTATGGCCCTGCTCAGTCCCTAGGGAATATATCAGGATGCCATTTGGACTGTAACCCATGTCTATGGCCCTGCTCAGTCCCTAGGGAATATATCAGGATGTGATCTGGACTGTAACCCATGTCTATGGCCCTGCTCAGTCCCTAGGGAATATATCAGGATGTGATCTGGACTGTAACCCATGTCTATGGCCCTGCTCAGTGTATAGAAACCTCTGTAATAGTAAAACTATTACATACATCCAGGTTGTTATCGAGTCTCTCTCTCTCGTTATGGTTATTAATATTGTATGGTTTGGTTAATGAATGCATCAACAGGGAGTTATGAAAAAGGACACGTAGTTTCTAACATGAAATGAAATAATGCTATAACTAAAATAGGTTTGGGTAAATTGTTTGTGATTTCATCCTGTGAGCTATAGTCCGGCTTGCCGGACATACAGAGGCTGTGTGGAGAGACTAGGCATCCCATTCCCTATGTAGTGCACTACTTCTGTGGGCCCTTGCCAAAGAGAATGCACTATGTAGGGGATTGCACGCCATTTGGGGCACAGCAAACGTGTGAGAAAATACAGTGCCTGACAATAGTATTTCATCCCCCTTGGCGTTTTTCCTATTTTGTTGCTTTACAACCTGTAATTTAAATGGATTTTTATTTGGATTTCATGTAATGGACAAACAAAGAAAATAGTCCAAATTGGTAAAGTGAAATAAAATAAAAAACTTGTTTCAAAAATATCTAAATAACGGAAAAGTGGTGTGTGTGCATATGTATTCTTTACTATGAAGCCCCTAAATAAGATCTGGTGCAACCAATTACCTTCAGTCACATAATTAGTTAAATAAAGTCCACCTGTGTGCAATCTAAGTGTCACATGATCTGTCACATGATCTCAGTGTATATATACACCTGTTCTGAAAGGCCCCAGTCTGCAACACCACTAAGGGGCACCACCCCAAAAAATATCAGAGACTTTGAACATCCCTTGGAGCACCATTAAATCCATTATTAAAAAATGGAAAGAATAGGTCACCACAACAAACTTGCCAATAGAGGGCCGCCCACCAAAACTCGGACCAGGCAAGGAGGGCATTAATCAGAGAGGCAACAAAGAGACCAAAGATAGCCCTGATGCAGCTTTGGGGAGATTGGAGTATCTGTCCACAGGACCACTTTAAGCCGTACACTCCACAGAGCTGGGTTTTATGGAAGAGTGGCCATGGAAAAAGCCATTGCTTAAAGAAAAAAATAAGCAAACACGTTTGGTGTTCGCCAAAAGCCATGTGAGAGACTGCCCAAACATATGGAAGAAGGTACTCTGGTTAGATGAGACTAACATGTAGCTTTTTGGCCATCAAGGAAAACGCTATGGTGAAGCATGGTGGTGGCAGCATCCCTACGGTGAAGCATGGTGGTGGCAGCATCCCTACGGTGAAGCATGGGGGTGGCAGCATCGTGCTGTAGGGATGTTTTTCAGCGGCAGGGACTGGGAGACTAGTCAGTATAGAGGGAAAAATGAACAGAGAAAGTACAGCGATATCCTTGATGTAAACCTGCTCCAGAACGCTCAGGACCTCAGACTGGGGTGAAGGTAGGAGCCCCCCCCCCAAAAAAAAATCCAATGTGATTGGATCTTCTTCACACTATTGAGTCTGAAAAAGCTCCTAGGTCTATGCAATCTCAGTACATACCTCTCAGGTTGCTTTCCAGCAACATCTTGACATCTAAAGCAGGTCACATCACTGCACTCTATACTCCCAAACTCTGTCCTGCCCCCCGGGTTCACGTTTTGGTTTTCGCCCCTTGCACAAGACAGATGATTCAAATGATTCATTAAGCTTTGATTATTTTTAATCAATTGTGTAGTCATATGGCAAAAGTCCAAAACATGGCCCCAGGACCGGGTCTGGGAAACCCAGATCTGAAGCACCCAAAACATGGCCCCAGGACCGGGTCTGGGAAACCCAGATCTGAAGCACCCAAAACATGGCCCCAGGACCGGGTCTGGGAAACCCAGATCTGAAGCACCCAAAACATGGCCCCAGGACCGGATCTGGGAAACCCAGATCTGAAGCACCCAAAACATGGCCCCAGGACCGGGTCTGGGAAACCCAGATCTGAAGCACCCAAAACATGGCCCCAGGACCGGGTCTGGGAAACCCAGATCTGAAGCACCCAAAAGCGCTTCTTGCCATTGCAGTGGAACTGTTGGCCTGGTTGTATGACCGCCCTCTAGATGTTCTTTGGGGCGTAACGTTAACGTTCCAGTGAATTTCCCTCTGCAAAACATAATACAATAATTCAGTCAGATGCTGTAAAAGTCTATAACATTGTAATGGTTTTCCTCCTCTTCGTCTGAAGAGGAGAGGCGAGAAGGATCGGAGGACCAATTTGCGGCGTCGTAAGTGTCCATGGTTGTTTATTAAAACACATAAACTGAACACTAAAATACAAAAACAATAAACGTAACGTGAATAACCGAAACCGACAACAGTACCGTGTGGTGTAAAACACAGACACGGAAACAATCACCCACAAACACACAGTGAAACCCAGGCTACCTAAGTATGATTCTCAATCAGAGACAACTAATGACACCTGCCTCTGATTGAGAACCATACTAGGCTGAACACAGAAAAACACCCCAGACACCAGAAACCGTGGATTGATGGCAGCATTCGTGTGAAACTGAAGGCACGAACCACTGCTTTTAATCAGGGCAAGGTGTCTGGTAACATGGCTGAATACAAACAGTGCAGCTATTCCCTCCGCAAGGCTATCAAACAAGCTAAGCGCCAGTACAGAGACAAAGTAGAATCTCAATTCAACGGCTCAGACACAAGAGGTATGTGGCAGGGTCTACAGTCAATCACGGACTACAGGAAGAAACCCAGCCCAGTCACGGACCAGGATGTCTTGCTCCCAGGCAGACTAAATAACTTTTTTGCCCGCTTTGAGGACAATACAGTGCCACTGACACGGCCTGCAACGGAAACATGCGGTCTCTCCTTCACTGCAGCCGAAGTGAGTAAGACATTTAAACGTGTTAACCCTCGCAAGGCTGCAGGCCCAGACGGCATCCCCAGCCGCGCCCTCAGAGCATGCGCAGACCAGCTGGCCGGTGTGTTTACGGACATATTCAATCAATCCCTATACCAGTCTGCTGTTCCCACATGCTTCAAGAGGGCCACCATTGTTCCTGTTCCCAAGAAAGCTAAGGTAACTGAGCTAAACGACTACCGCCCGTAGCACTCACATCCGTCATCATGAAGTGCTTTGAGAGACTAGTCAAGGACCATATCACCTCCACCCTACCTGACACCCTTGACCCACTCCAATTTGCTTACCGCCCAAATAGGTCCACAGACGATGCAATCTCAACCACACTGCACACTGCCCTAACCCATCTGGACAAGAGGAATACCTATGTGAGAATGCTGTTCATCGACTACAGCTCGGCATTCAACACCATAGTACCCTCCAAGCTCGTCATCAAGCTCGAGACCCTGGGTCTCGACCCCGCCCTGTGCAACTGGGTACTGGACTTCCTGACGGGCCGCCCCCAGGTGGTGAGGGTAGGCAACAACATCTCCTCCCCGCTGATCCTCAACACTGGGGCCCCACAAGGGTGCGTTCTGAGCCCTCTCCTGTACTCCCTGTTCACCCACGACTGCGTGGCCATGCACGCCTCCAACTCAATCATCAAGTTTGCGGACGACACAACAGTGGTAGGCTTGATTACCAACAACGACGAGACGGCCTACAGGGAGGAGGTGAGGGCCCTCGGAGTGTGGTGTCAGGAAAATAACCTCACACTCAATGTCAACAAAACTAAGGAGATGATTGTGGACTTCAGGAAACAGCAGAGGGAACACCCCCCATCCACATCGATGGAACAGTAGTGGAGAGGGTAGCAAGTTTTAAGTTCCTCGGCATACACATCACAGACAAACTGAATTGGTCCACTCACACAGACAGCATCGTGAGGAAGGCGCAGCAGCGCCTCTTCAACCTCAGGAGGCTGAAGAAATTCGGCTTGTCACCAAAAGCACTCACAAACTTCTACAGATGCACAATCGAGAGCATCCTGGCGGGCTGTATCACCGCCTGGTATGGCAACTGCACCGCCCTCAACCGTAAGGCTCTCCAGAGGGTAGTGAGGTCTGCACAACGCATCACCGGGGGCAAACTACCTGCCCTCCAGGACACCTACACCACCCGATGCTACAGGAAGGCCATAAAGATCATCAAGGACATCAACCACCCGAGCCACTGCCTGTTCACCCCGCTGCCATCCAGAAGGCGAGGTCAGTACAGGTGCATCAAAGCTGGGACCGAGAGACTGAAAAACAGCTTCTATCTCAAGGCCATCAGACTGTTAAACAGCCACCACTAACATTGAGTGGCTACTGCCAACACACTGTCAATGACACTGACTCTACTCCAGCCACTTTAATCATGGGAATTGATGGGAAATGATGTAAATATATCACTAGCCACTTTAAACAATGCTACCTTATATAATGTTACTTACCCTACATTGTTCATCTCATATGCATACGTTGATACTGTACTCTATATCATCGACTGCATCCTTATGTAATACATGTATCACTAGCCACTTTAACTATGCCACTTGGTTTACATACTTATCTCATATGTATATACTGTACTCGATATCATCTACTGTATCTTGCCTATGCTGCTCTGTACCATCACTCATTCATATATCCTTATGTACATATTCTTTATCCCCTTACACTGTGTATGACAGTAGTTTTTTTGGAATTGTTAGTTAGATTACTTGCTCGTTATTACTGCATTGTCGGAACTAGAAGCACAAGCATTTCGCTACACTCGCATTAACATCTGCTAACCATGTGTATGTGACAAATAAAATTTGATTTGATTTGATTTGACACACAAAACATAGAATGCCCACACAACTCATGTCCTGACCAACTAAAACAAACAATTAACACAATAACTAGGGTCAGACATACTGTAACTATAGAAACAGAAATTAGCTATTTAAAAGTCATACTAGCTAATATATTGACTTGTATTTAAAAGAAATATTCCTTCTCCGTTTTCATCAAAAAATCTCATGTACTATGTTTAACTAAAAAATGTATTTTAAAATAGCTAAATTAACCATAAACCAGTACAACCATCTCAATACCGAGCCTGCTAACGGTAGCCGTTAAGCTAATAGCAACCCTATAGACTTGACAGGCTAGCATTAGCGCAGTTAGCTTACCATTAGTATACAGTTAAAATACCAAAAAAACACAACTCTGTAATACATTTGAGTGAGGAGATGCCAAGGCCTAGACCATATAAACGGAGTAGAAAAGAAACTAACTACTAAACTATTACCTCAGAGAAGCTACAATCATTCATACATTCAACACAGAATTTCATCTGGCTCAATTTTTTTCTTAGCCCGCAAACCCAGTTGAGATCGCTAACAGTTTTCACCCAATTAATTGACACTCTTCAACTTTACGATTCCAACATAAAAGTTTCACACAGATAACCATACTTTCAACATTTTCTATATATAATGTGCTTGTATACACCATATACACTATTTATATGCTCCAATCCCACGCTGAGGTTGTCCAACGCTGGTCCGACCAAGCTGACTCCACACTCCAAGACTGCTTCCATCACGTGGACTGGGAGATGTTTCGTATTGCGTCAGATAACAATATTGACGAATACGCTGATTCGGTGTGCGAGTTCATTAGAACGTGCGTTGAAGATATCGTTCCCATAGCAACGATTAAAACATTCCCTAACCAGAAACCGTGGATTGATGGCAGCATTCGCATGAAACTGAAAGCGCGAACCACTGCTTTTAATCAGGGCAAGGTGTCTGGTAACATAACTGAATACAAACAGTGCAGCTATTCCCTCCGCAAGGCTATCAAACAAGCTAAGCGTCAGTACAGAGACAAAGTAGAATCTCAATTCAACGGCTCAGACACATGAGGCATGTGGCAGGGTCTACAGTCAATCACGGACTACAGGAAGAAATCCAGCCCAGTCACGGACCAGGATGTCTTGCTCCCAGGCAGACTAAATAACTTTTTGCCCGCTTTGAGGACAATACAGTGCCACTGACACGGCCTGCAACGAAAACATGCGGTCTCTCCTTCACTGCAGCCGAGGTGAGTAAGACATTTAAACGTGTTAACCCTCGCAAGGCTGCAGGCCCAGACGGCATCCCCAGCCGCGCCCTCAGAGCATGCGCAGACCAGCTGGCCGGTGTGTTTACGGACATATTCAATCAATCCCTATACCAGTCTGCTGTTCCCACATGCTTCAAGAGGGCCACCATTGTTCCTGTTCCCAAGAAAGCTAAGGTAACTGAGCTAAACGACTACCGCCCGTAGCACTCACTTCCGTCATCATGAAGTGCTTTGAGAGACTAGTCAAGGACCATATCACCTCCACCCTACCTGACACCCTAGACCCACTCCAATTTGCTTACCGCCCAAATAGGTCCACGAGACGATGCAATCTCAACCACACTGCACACTGCCCTAACCCATCTGGACAAGAGGAATACCTATGTGAGAATGCTGTTCATTGACTACAGCTCGGCATTTAACACCATAGTGCCCTCCAAGCTCGTCATCAAGCTCGAGACCCTGGGTCTCGACCCCGCCCTGTGCAACTGGGTACTGGACTTCCTGACGGGCCGCCCCCAGGTGGTGAGGGTAGGCAACAACATCTCCTCCCCGCTGATCCTCAACACTGGGGCCCCACAAGGGTGCGTTCTGAGCCCTCTCCTGTACTCCCTGTTCACCCACGACTGCGTGGCCATGCACGCCTCCAACTCAATCATCAAGTTTGCGGACGACACAACAGTGGTAGGCTTGATTACCAACAACGACGAGACGGCCTACAGGGAGGAGGTGAGGGCCCTCGGAGTGTGGTGTCAGGAAAATAACCTCACACTCAATGTCAACAAAACTAAGGAGATGATTGTGGACTTCAGGAAACAGCAGAGGGAACACCCCCATCCACATCGATGGAACAGTAGTGGAGAGGGTAGCAAGTTTTAAGTTCCTCGGCATACACATCACAGACAAACTGAATTGGTCCACTCACACAGACAGCATCGTGAGGAAGGCGCAGCAGCGCCTCTTCAACCTCAGGAGGCTGAAGAAATTCGGCTTGTCACCAAAAGCACTCACAAACTTCTACAGATGCACAATCGAGAGCATCCTGGCGGGCTGTATCACCGCCTGGTATGGCAACTGCACCGCCCTCAACCGTAAGGCTCTCCAGAGGGTAGTGAGGTCTGCACAACGCATCACCGGGGGCAAACTACCTGCCCTCCAGGACACCTACACCACCCGATGCTACAGGAAGGCCATAAAGATCATCAAGGACATCAACCACCCGAGCCACTGCCTGTTCACCCCGCTGCCATCCAGAAGGCGAGGTCAGTACAGGTGCATCAAAGCTGGGACCGAGAGACTGAAAAACAGCTTCTATCTCAAGGCCATCAGACTGTTAAACAGCCACCACTAACATTGAGTGGCTACTGCCAACACACTGTCAATGACACTGACTCTACTCCAGCCACTTTAATCATGGGAATTGATGGGAAATGATGTAAATATATCACTAGCCACTTTAAACAATGCTACCTTATATAATGTTACTTACCCTACATTGTTCATCTCATATGCATACGTTGATACTGTACTCTATATCATCGACTGCATCCTTATGTAATACATGTATCACTAGCCACTTTAACTATGCCACTTGGTTTACATACTTATCTCATATGTATATACTGTACTCGATATCATCTACTGTATCTTGCCTATGCTGCTCTGTACCATCACTCATTCATATATCCTTATGTACATATTCTTTATCCCCTTACACTGTGTATGACAGTAGTTTTTTTGGAATTGTTAGTTAGATTACTTGCTCGTTATTACTGCATTGTCGGAACTAGAAGCACAAGCATTTCGCTACACTCGCATTAACATCTGCTAACCATGTGTATGTGACAAATAAAATTTGATTTGATTTGATTTGACACACAAAACATAGAATGCCCACACAACTCATGTCCTGACCAACTAAAACAAACAATTAACACAATAACTAGGGTCAGACATACTGTAACTATAGAAACAGAAATTAGCTATTTAAAAGTCATACTAGCTAATATATTGACTTGTATTTAAAAGAAATATTCCTTCTCCGTTTTCATCAAAAAATCTCATGTACTATGTTTAACTAAAAAATGTATTTTAAAATAGCTAAATTAACCATAAACCAGTACAACCATCTCAATACCGAGCCTGCTAACGGTAGCCGTTAAGCTAATAGCAACCCTATAGACTTGACAGGCTAGCATTAGCGCAGTTAGCTTACCATTAGTATACAGTTAAAATACCAAAAAACACAACTCTGTAATACATTTGAGTGAGGAGATGCCAAGGCCTAGACCATATAAACGGAGTAGAAAAGAAACTAACTACTAAACTATTACCTCAGAGAAGCTACAATCATTCATACATTCAACACAGAATTTCATCTGGCTCAATTTTTTTCTTAGCCCGCAAACCCAGTTGAGATCGCTAACAGTTTTCACCCAATTAATTGACACTCTTCAACTTTACGATTCCAACATAAAAGTTTCACACAGATAACCATACTTTCAACATTTTCTATATATAATGTGCTTGTATACACCATATACACTATTTATATGCTCCAATCCCACGCTGAGGTTGTCCAACGCTGGTCCGACCAAGCTGACTCCACACTCCAAGACTGCTTCCATCACGTGGACTGGGAGATGTTTCGTATTGCGTCAGATAACAATATTGACGAATACGCTGATTCGGTGTGCGAGTTCATTAGAACGTGCGTTGAAGATATCGTTCCCATAGCAACGATTAAAACATTCCCTAACCAGAAACCGTGGATTGATGGCAGCATTCGCATGAAACTGAAAGCGTGAACCACTGCTTTTAATCAGGGCAAGGTGTCTGGTAACATGACTGAATACAAACAGTGCAGCTATGCCCTCCGCAAGGCTATCAAACAAGCTAAGCGTCAGTACAGAGACAAAGTAGAATCTCAATTCAACGGCTCAGACACAAGAGGCATGTGGCAGGGTCTACAGTCAATCACAGACTACAGGAAGAAATCCAGCCCAGTCACGGACCAGGATGTCTTGCTCCCAGGCAGACTAAATAACTTTTTTGCCCGCTTTGAGGACAATACAGTGCCACTGACACGGCCTGCAACGAAAACATGCGGTCTCTCCTTCACTGCAGCCGAGGTGAGTAAGACATTTAAACGTGTTAACCCTCGCAAGGCTGCAGGCCCAGACGGCATCCCCAGCCGCGCCCTCAGAGCATGCGCAGACCAGCTGGCCGGTGTGTTTACGGACATATTCAATCAATCCCTATACCAGTCTGCTGTTCCCACATGCTTCAAGAGGGCCACCATTGTTCCTGTTCCCAAGAAAGCTAAGGTAACTGAGCTAAACGACTACCGCCCGTAGCACTCACTTCCGTCATCATGAAGTGCTTTGAGAGACTAGTCAAGGACCATATCACCTCCACCCTACCTGACACCCTAGACCCACTCCAATTTGCTTACCGCCCAAATAGGTCCACAGACGATGCAATCTCAACCACACTGCACACTGCCCTAACCCATCTGGACAAGAGGAATACCTATGTGAGAATGCTGTTCATTGACTACAGCTCGGCATTTAACACCATAGTGCCCTCCAAGCTCGTCATCAAGCTCGAGACCCTGGGTCTCGACCCCGCCCTGTGCAACTGGGTACTGGACTTCCTGACGGGCCGCCCCCAGGTGGTGAGGGTAGGCAACAACATCTCCTCCCCGCTGATCCTCAACACTGGGGCCCCACAAGGGTGCATTCTGAGCCCTCTCCTGTACTCCCTGTTCACCCACGACTGCGTGGCCACGCACGCCTCCAACTCAATCATCAAGTTTGTGGACGACACAACAGTGGTAGGCTTGATTACCAACAATGACGAGACGGCCTACAGGGAGGAGGCGAGGGCCCTCGGAGTGTGGTGTCAGGAAAATAACCTCACACTCAACGTCAACAAAACTAAGGAGATGATTGTGGACTTCAGGAAACAGCAGAGGGAACACCCCCCTATCCACATCGATGGAAAAGTAGTGGAGAGGGTAGCAAGTTTTAAGTTCCTCGGCATACACATCACAGACAAACTGAATTGGTCCACTCACACAGACAGCATCGTGAAGAAGGCGCAGCAGCGCCTCTTCAACCTCAGGAGGCTGAAGAAATTCGGCTTGTCACCAAAAGCACTCACAAACTTCTACAGATGCACAATCGAGAGCATCCTGGCGGGCTGTATCACCGCCTGGTACGGCAACTGCTCCGCCCTCAACCGTAAGACTCTCCAGAGGGTAGTGAGGTCTGCACAACGCATCACCGGGGGCAAACTACCTGCCCTCCAGGACACCTACACCACCCGATGTTACAGGAAGGCCATAAAGATCATCAAGGACATCAACCACCCGAGCCACTGCCTGTTCACCCCGCTATCATCCAGAAGGCGAGGTCAGTACAGGTGCATCAAAGCTGGGACCGAGAGACTGAAAAACAGCTTCTATCTCAAGGCCATCAGACTGTTAAACAGCCACCACTAACATTGAGTGGCTGCTGCCAACACACTGACACTGACACTGACTCAACTCCAGCCACTTTAATAATGGGAATTGATGGGAAATGATGTAAATATATCACTAGCCACTTTAAACAATGCTACCTTATATAATGTTACTTACCCTACATTATTCATCTCATATGCATACGTATATACTGTACTCTATATCATCGACTGCATCCTTATGTAATACATGTATCACTAGCCACTTTAACTATGCCACTTTGTTTACATACTCATCTCATATGTATATACTGTACTCGATACCATCTACTGTATCTTGCCTATGCTGCTCTGTACCATCACTCATTCATATATCCTTATGTACATATTCTTTATCCCCTTACACTGTGTATAAGACAGTAGTTTTGGAATTGTTAGTTAGATTACTTGTTGGTTATTACTGCATTGTCGGAACTAGAAGCACAAGCATTTCGCTACACTCGCATTAACATCTGCTAACCATGTGTATGTGACAAATAAAATTTGATTTGATTTGATTTGAATCCAGATGTGACCTAGCCCATGGCAGTATTATCTAAAATGGACCAATTGGAAGAAAGAGTGTTCTGAACACTGATGTTAACCTTTCTGGGTATAACTTTTTTCAGCAAGACAGATATTCCAAAGGTGGTGGAGTGGCAATCATTACCAAGGATCACCTTCAGTGCTCGATTGTCTCCACCAAGTCTGTCCCCAAACAATTTGATTTGCTGGTTTTAAGCATTAAACTTTCAAATAGCTCTTTGTTGACTGTTGCTGGGTGTTATCGTCCTCCATCAGCACCGGCCTGTACCCTACCTGCCCTAAGCTCTCTCCTGTACCCTCCCTTCCCTAAGCTCTCTCCTGTACCCTACCTGCCCTAAGCTCTCTCCTGTACCCTACCTGCCCTAAGCTCTCTCCTGTACCCTACCTGCCCTAAGCTCCCTCCTGGCCCCTACCTGCCCTAAGCTCTCTCCTGGCCCCTACCTGCCCTAACCTCTCTCCTGTACCCTACCTGCCCTAAGCTCTCTCCTGGCCCCTACCTGCCCTAAGCTCTCTCCTGGCCCCTACCTGCCCTAAGCTCTCTCCTGGCCCCTACCTGCCCTAAGCTCTCTCCTGGCCCCTACCTGCCCTAAGCTCTCTCCTGGCCCCTACCTGCCCTAAGCTCTCTCCTGGCCCCTTACACTAACATGCTGACCAGACCGGACACGTCGCTTGCGTTGCAAAATAAATTTTGAAATCCATATTATTCAATTATTGCACACGGCTTGTGTGCGCCAACGAGTGTCTGCGTTTCCAAGGGCTAAAATAGAACTCCTTTTCTATTTCTGATGCAGATCGGGCTGCAAGTCCTCCCTCTCCCATCTCCTCATTGGTTTATAGAAGCAGATACCCACCGTGCCATCTCCTCATTGGTTATACCCACGTGGGTGATTGAAAGACGAACTGTTTTGCCCGTCGTCGTGGTAATACTATGAAAGTTTAGATGCCGATCACCATATAAGTTCAAAGATGAAAAAGCCTGGAAGGAGGAGAGATGACTACAAAACGATTCGGTTGGCAGTTTTATGTGTGGATTAATTGTTGGAGTAGAGGACCTTGTGCTTTACAGATAAATTACAACTCAATGTTTATATGTTTATATAAAAATTAGCTAGCAACAGCAAGCTAGCTAAATAGGACAAATTAGCTAACAAGCTAAATTGCCATACATGTTTAATGCTTTTCGACCTGTCCCCAAATTAATGTCATTGGTTCAGAGTTTGTTTTGATATTTTAACCTGCGTGGCGTGATCACGTTTGGTGTAGGGGGACAAAAAAATAAATGTATGCATGATAGCGCACGATGGCGCATGCGCACAGCCGGTTTGGTTTCCGTGCAAGTCTGAATTTGACCTGCTTGGTGACCTAAACTGAGACATGCTCAAACCACCTGACCAAGTCCTGAAGCAATGGGACTCCCTAAATATTTCTCAGATTATTACCAATCCCACAAGGTTTGACTCCAAACACCCAGAAAAGGCTACTTTCCTTGATGTTATCCTGTGTTCGTAATGATCTTAGTGATCACTGTTTTATAACCTGTGTCCGTAAAGGCTGCTCAGTGAAACAACCTGTCCTGATTTGTCATAGACGGTTGCTAAAAAACTTTAATGAGCAAGCATTCCTTCATGAACTCACCTCTGTAAATTGGTATAGAATGAGACGCTTGGACCTTCTTTTTTTATATTTGTGTTGGAAAAACTTGTCAATAATCAACTGACTGGCTTTCTTGATGTCTATAGTATTCTCTCGGGTATGCAATCTGGTTTCCGCTCAGGTTATGGATGTGTCACTCCAACCTTAAAGGTCCTCAATGATGTCACCATTGCCCTTGATTCTAAGCAATATTGTACTGCTATTTTTATGATACGGTAGACCATTCCATTCTTGTGGGCCGGCTAAGGAGTATTGGTGTCTCTGAGGGGTCTTTGGGCTGGTTTGTTAACTACCTCTCTCAAAGAGTGCAGTGTATAAAGTCAGAACATCTGCTGTCTCAGCCACTGCCTGTCACCAAGGGTGTACCCCAAGGCTTGATCCTAGGCCCCACACTCTTCTCAATTTACATCAACAACATAGCTCAGGCAGTAGGAAGCTCTCTCATCCATTTATATGCAGATGATACAGTCTTATACTTAGCTGGGCCCTCCCAGGATTTTGTGTTAAATGCTCTACAACAAAGCTTTCTTAGTGTCCAACAAGCTTTCTCTACCCTTAACCTTGTTCCGAACACCTCTAAAACAAAGGTCATGTGGTTTGGTAAGAAGAATGCCCCTCTCCTCACAGGTGTGATTACTACCTCTGAGGGTTTAGAGCTTGAAGTAGTCACCCTACACAAGTACTTGGGAGTATGGCTAGACGGTACACTGTCCTTCTCTCAGCACATATTAAAGCTGCATGTAACAGATTTCCTCCTCTTCGTCTGAGGTAGCAGGGATGTAGCATGAAACCCGTGTGGCGACAGACACTGACACGGAAAACAAACACCCACAAAACACAGGTGGAAAAAGGCTACCTAAGTATGATTCTCAATCAGAGACAACTAATGACACCTGCCTCTGATTGAGAACCACACCAGGCCAAAACAGAAACCAAACATAGAAAAAACAAACATAGACTGCCCACCCAACTCACGCCCTGACCAACACTAAATAAAGACAAAACATAGACTGCCCACCCCAACTCACGCCCTGACCATACTAAAACAAACATAGACTGCCCACCCCAACTCACACCCTGACCATACTAAAACAAAGACATAACAAAGGAAATAAAGATCAGAACGTGACACTGCAGGCTAAAGTTAAATCTAGACTTGGTTTCTTCTATCGTAATCTCTCTTCTTTCACCCCAGCTGCCGAAACTAACCCTGATTCAGATGACCATCCTACCCATGCTAAATTACGGAGACGTAATTTATAGATCGGCAGGTAAGGGTGCTCTCGAGCGGCTACATGTTCTTTACCATATGACCATCAGATTTGCCACCAATGCTCCTTATAGGACACATCACTGCACTCTGTACTCCTCTGTAAACTGGTCATCTCTGTATTCCCGTCGCAAGACCCACTGGTTGATGCTTATTTATAAAACCCTCTTAGGCCTCACTCCCCCTATCTGAGATATCTACTGCAGCCCTCATCCTCCACATACAACACCCGTTCTGCCAGTCACATTCTGTTAAAGGTCCCCAAAGCACACACATCCCTGAATCAGTCGTCTTTTCAGTTCGCTGCAGCTAGCGACTGGAACGAGCTGCAACAAACACTTAAACTGGGCAGTTTTATCTCAATTTCTTCATTCAAAGACTCAATCATGGACTATCTTACTGACAGTTGTGGCTGCTTTGTGTGATGTGTTGTTGTCTCTACCTTCTTGCCCTTTATGCTGTTGTGTGTGCCCAATAATGTTTGTACCATATTTTGTGCTGTTACCATGTTGTGTTGCTACCATTTTGTTGTTATGTTGTGTTGCTGCCATGCTGTGCTGTCATGTGTTGCTGCCTTGCTATGTTGTTGTCTTAGGTCTCTCTTCATGTAGTGTTGTGTTGTCTCTCTTGTTGTGTGTTTTGTCCTATATTTACATTGTATTTATTTATTTATTTTAATCCCAGGCCCCCGTCCCCGCAGGAGGCCTTTTGCCTCTTGGTAGGTCGTCATTGTAAATAAGAATTTGTTCTTAACTGACTTGCCTAGTTAAATAAAGATGAAATAAAACAAAAAAATTAAATGTGGACACCCCTAGTGGATTTCAGCCATACCCAGGTGTATAAAATCGAGATCAGTGACTTTCAACGTGGCACCGTCATAGGTTGCCACCTTTCCAACAAGTCAGTTCGTCAAATTTCTGCCCTGCTAGACCTTCCCAGGTCAACTGTAAGTGCTGTTATTGTAAAGGGGAAACGTCTAGGAGCAACAACGGCTCAGCCTTGAAGTGGTAGGCCACACAAGCTCACAGAATGGGAAGGCCGAGTGCTGAAGCGAGTAGCTCCTAAAAATCGTCTGTCCCCGGTTGCAACAATCACTACCGAATTCCAAACTACCTCTGGAAGCAAACTCGGCACAAGAACTGTTCGTCGGGAACTTCATGAAATGTTTTTCCATGGCCGAGCAACCGTATACAAGCCTAAGCTTACCATGTGCAATGCCAAGCGTCGGCTGGAATGGTGTAAAGCCTGCACAGAGCCCTGACCTCAACCTCATCGAACACTTGGAATTGGAACGCCGACTGCGAGCCAGGCCTAATCGCCAAACATCCAGTGCCCAACCTCACTAATGCGCTTGTGGCTGAATGGAAGCAAGTCCCTGCAGCAATGTTCCAACATCTAGTGGAAAGCCTTCCCAGAAGAGTGGAGGCTGTTATAGCAGCAATGTTCCAACATCTAGTGGAAATCCTTCCCAGATGACTGGAGGCTGTTATAGCAGCAATGTTCCAACATCTAGTGGAAATCCTTCCCAGATGACTGGAGGCTGTTATAGCAGCAATGTTCCAACATCTAGTGGAAATCCTTCCCAGATGACTGGAGGCTGTAATAGCAGCAATGTTCCAACATCTAGTGGAAAGCCTTCCCAGAAGAGTGGAGGCTGTAATAGCAGCAATGTTCCAACATCTAGTGGAAAGCCTTCCCAGAAGAGTGGAGGCTGTAATAGCAGCAATGTTCCAACATCTAGTGGAAAGCCTTCCCAGAAGAGTGGAGGCTGTTATAGCATCAATGTTCCAACATCTAGTGGAAAGCCTTCCCAGATGAGTGGAGGCTGTTATAGCAACAATGTTCCAACATCTAGTGGAAAGCCTTCCCTGAAGAGTGGAGGCTGTTATAGCAACAATGTTCCTACATCTAGTGGAAAGCCTTCCCTGAAGAGTGGAGGCTGTTATAGCAGCAATGTTCCTACATCTAGTGGAAATCCTTCCCAGAAGAGTGGAGGCCGTTATAGCAGTGAAGGGGGGGACCAACTCCATATTAATGCCCATAATTTTGGAATAAGATGTTGGACGAGCAGGTGTCTACATATTTTTTGGTCATGTAGTGTACCCGTTTAAGAGAACAAAGACAAAAATACAGTAGGAGAAGAGCTAGAGTTTTCACAGGTGTCTTCTTCGAGTGTTGTTAAGTAGAGAGGGGAGACGCCCCCTGCTGGTGGCAACAGGCATAAACAATTCCCAATGGAAATCCCTTGCCCAAAATAATGGTGGATTACAACAATATCTAAACCATGTTTTACCAAATACAATGTGATTCCATAACTTTATGGGCAGCCACAACTATAGCTTACAATAATAAACATTCATACCGAGATTTCTGTACTGAGGTTTCTGTACGTTTTCAAAACGTGTACATCACAAATTATAAACATACAATAGTTTTACACCATCTCAATCTCAAAATGAGAAGGCAACATCTACAGTAGATACAAAGATATGACAAAGTAGGCATACATTTGCCTAACTCTAAATGCAATTAGAAAATAACTCATCCCTACATGTAAAATTTGTGATTTGTTTTAAATATGCCATGTACAAAATAAAAATAAAAAATGTTTTGTTTCTGGAATACATTTCAAAGCAATAACGCATTGAATAAAAGTACATTTTTCATGATGAAATAACATATACATATGATTATTTTTTGTAGGGGTGTATGAGATTTATATACTGTATGTTATTATCATATATTAGCATATATTAACGTGTATGTCACCATTATATATGAGTTTTAAATATATATCATATATTTTAAAATAGATGTCACGTGCTTTGATGTATAAGGCCACATGTATTACTATTCCGTATGGGGAGAGAGAGACTGTGCCATTACGGCTCTTAATGCAGAAACTCTCTCTTGTCAGAACATGCTTCTCCTTGGTCCAAAATGGTCGACTCAAGGAGTTCAGTTTACTCGCCACTGTCATCACTACATGTAAGCTCTAACGTCAGAGAGTTTGGAGAGAAAGCAACAACTAATGCAACGTTCAAGTGATAATCGGAACTCGGATTCTCTGACTTGCTAACTGGTTAAAAGCGGAATGTGTAAAACTACAACCAATAAGCAGATCGGAAATGTCAGCGTTTCCTACTTCCAACTACCATGTGAACACAATGGGGTTTTGAAGACAACTGGAAATTCGGATAAAAACAAGGACAGTTCATGATGTCAGTTATCTTCAGGTGTGAAAGTTGGAGCTCTAGAAATATGACCGATTTTTCGACTTGGAATTCCGAGTTGGATTATCGTTCAAAATATGTTCTTCCTCGTTGGAGCTCGTAAAAAAAAAGAAGAGTTCCCAGTTGTCTTGGATGCACAGAGTCGTCGAAGATTTCCGAGTTCTGATTTCCCAGTTGATATGAACGTGGCAATATATCTCGTCTGACTCACTTGCATAAATCGAGCCACCACATGCACCCCGCGCCTCCTACCCCCTCCTCCACATCCTCCTCTTTGTGAGAGGATCTGAGAGGAGCTGCAGTGTGTATTGGCCACTCTGCGGTGCTTCAGAATGGCGGAGGGGGGCGGCAGGTGCAGTGGATACGCGAAGCTGAACGGGGACCGCGGGGGATGGACCGACTAATCACCCGCCGCTCATTCTGTCAGCATCAGGACCACAGCCAGACAGATTTGGACTTAAAATTATATCTTCAGGAAATATTAGACTGCAATAAACTTCACCACTTCGAGATGGAGATATAAGGGGACATATATGGAACTCCTTATCTTTTTAGGCTAATTTATGAAATTGTTGAATCTGTCTTGAAGACTCGTGTTTCATAGTGTGCTTGTCATATTTGCTGCGAGTGAGACGCGACACGTCGGGAGTCTGCCATCATTGAAATGCGTAAAAACGACCCTTTAACCGAGCCAGCTATGCGTCTTATTTTGACATATTAGCGTGTGAATGCGTTGGGCTGTGGAGACATTAGTGCGCAAATCCCAGGATGTTTTTATTGGTGGTTTTTGTCGCCGCTGCGTGACGGTGTCTGTCCGTGTGTGTTCAGAACCCAGATCGGTTCCATACCATCTCTCAACACTACGGCAGCTTGCGTGCCTCAGAGCTAAAACAATAACGTGATAACGGGACACTGTACCGGGCTGGGGACTGGATCGGTGTTGCCGCGATGCACCAGAAAGAACAGGCCACCTTGCACTCTACCGTCTGAAGAAAAGGAACATAGAGGAGCGGATTCCCTCACTATATGAAATACGTCATTTTATCAAACGGTTTAGACCTCAGCAAATCGACACAAATTGGGATTATTCGAGCATATGGAGACAGAGAGAGAGGATCAATGATTATTTCCTCAAGGCTCCTTCTTATCTTCCTTCAACCCTGCAGCACAAGACAGGCAAGAAGAAGACGTGTGGAGGCAGAGAATGCTGCAATCTACTGACTGGGTATGACACTACAAAACAATATATCAAGCATTAAGACAGTAAGGAGAAGGCACTCTGACAGTCTTAAGAGAGCAGAGTGGAGGCTGCTGGTTAGGTAGTGTGGTGCAGCTAGATGATGATCAGTAGTGATTTCTCCTGCTCTAAAGACTTCAGATGAAGCTTCCGAGTATTTATGGGGTGAGCTGAAACCCCAAGAGGAGAGTTTACAGTGCAGCGGTTTCAGCCTCAGAGACAGAGGGCGAGAGAGACATTGGGAGAGATATACAAAAAGAGAGAGAGAGAACAGAATTCAGAACTCCACACATTCACCCACATTCACGTTGACACTCCTACCTGCTATTAGAACACATTCACCCAGAGTAGACACTCCTACCTGCTATTAGAACACATTCACCCAGAGTAGACACTCCTACCTGCTATTAGAACACATTCACCCAGAGTAGACACTCCTACCTGCTATTAGAACACATTCACCCAGAGTAGACACTCCTACCTGCTATTAGAACACATTCACCCAGAGTAGACACTCCTACCTGCTATTAGAACACATTCACCCAGACACTCCTACCTGCTATTAGAACACACACCCAGAGTAGACCTACCTGCTATTAGAACACATTCACCCAGAGTAGACACTCCTACCTGCTATTAGAACACATTCACCCAGAGTAGACACTCCTACCTGCTATTAGAACACATTCACCCAGAGTAGACACTCCTACCTGCTATTAGAACACATTCACCCAGAGTAGACACTCCTACCTGCTATTAGAACACATTCACCCAGACACTCCTACCTGCTATTAGAACACATTCACCCTACCTGCTATTAGAACACATTCACCCAGAGTAGACACTCCTACCTGCTATTAGAACACATTCACCCAGAGTAGACACTCCTACCTGCTATTAGAACACATTCACCCAGAGTAGACACTCCTACCTGCTATTAGAACACATTCACCCAGAGTAGACACTCCTACCTGCTATTAGAACACATTCACAGAGTAGACATACCTGCTATTAGAACACCACCCAGAGTAGACACTCCTACCTGCTATTAGAACACATTCACCCAGAGTAGACACTCCTACCTGCTATTAGAACACATTCACCCAGAGTAGACACTCCTACCTGCTATTAGAACACATTCACCCAGAGTAGACACTCCTACCTGCTATTAGAACACATTCACCCAGCTATTAGTAGAACACATTCACTCCTACCTGCTATTAGAACACATTCACCCAGAGTAGACTCCTACCTGCTATTAGAACACATTCACCCAGAGTAGACACTCCTACCTGCTATTAGAACACATTCACCCAGAGTAGACACTCCTACCTGCTATTAGAACACATTCACCCAGAGTAGACACTCCTACCTGCTATTAGAACACATTCACCCAGAGTAGACACTCCTACCTGCTATTAGAACACATTCACCCAGAGTAGACACTCCTACCTGCTATTAGAACACATTCACCCAGAGTAGACACTCCTACCTGCTATTAGAACACATTCACCCAGAGTAGACACTCCTACCTGCTATTAGAACACATTCACCCAGGTAGACACTCCTAGACACCTACCTGCTATTAGAACACATTCACCCAGAGTAGACACTCCTACCTGCTATTAGAACACATTCACCCAGAGTAGACACTCCTACCTGCTATTAGAACACATTCACCCAGAGTAGACACTCCTACCTGCTATTAGAACACATTCACCCAGAGTAGACACTCCTACCTGCTATTAGAACACATTCACCCAGAGTAGACACTCCTACCTGCTATTAGAACACATTCATTCCCAGAGTAGACACTCCTACCTGCTATTAGAACACATTCACCCAGAGTAGACACTCCTACCTGCTATTAGAACACATTCACCCAGAGTAGACACTCCTACCTGCTATTAGAACACATTCACCCAGAGTAGACACTCCTACCTGCTATTAGAACACATTCACCCAGAGTAGACACTCCTACCTGCTATTAGAACACATTCACCCAGAGTAGACACTCCTACCTGCTATTAGAACACATTCACCCAGAGCTATTAGACACTCCTACCTGCTATTAGAACACATTCACCCAGAGTAGACACTCCTACCTGCTATTAGAACACATTCACCCAGAGTAGACACTCCTACCTGCTATTAGAACACATTCACCCAGAGTAGACACTCCTACCCTGAACACATTCACCCAGAGTAGACATTAGAACACATTCACCCAGAGTAGACACTCCTACCTGCTATTAGAACACATTCACCCAGAGTAGACACTCCTACCTGCTATTAGAACACATTCACCCAGAGTAGACACTCCTACCTGCTATTAGAACACATTCACCCAGAGTAGACACTCCTACCTGCTATTAGAACACATTCACCCAGAGTAGACACTCCTACCTGCTATTAGAACACATTCACCCAGAGTAGACACTCCTACCTGCTATTAGAACACATTCACCCAGAGTAGACACTCCTACCTGCTATTAGAACACATTCACCCAGAGTAGACACTCCTACCTGCTATTAGAACACATTCACCCAGAGTAGACACTCCTACCTGCTACCTGCTATTAGAACACATTCACCCAGTAGACACTCCTACCTGCTATTAGAACACATTCACCCAGAGTAGACACTCCTACCTGCTATTAGAACACATTCACCCAGAGTAGACACTCCTACCTGCTATTAGAACACATTCACCCAGAGTAGACACTCCTACCTGCTATTAGAACACATTCACCCAGACACTCCTACCTGCTATTAGAACACACACCCTAGACACTCCTACCTGCTATTAGAACACATTCACCCAGAGTAGACACTCCTACCTGCTATTAGAACACATTCACCCAGAGTAGACACTCCTACCTGCTATTAGAACACATTCACCCAGAGTAGACACTCCTACCTGCTATTAGAACACATTCACCCAGAGTAGACACTCCTACCTGCTATTAGAACACATTCACCCAGAGTAGACACTCCTACCTGCTATTAGAACACATTCACCCAGAGTTAGACACTCCTACCTGCTATTAGAACACATTCACCCAGAGTAGACACTCCTACCTGCTATTAGAACACATTCACCCAGAGTAGACACTCCTACCTGACACTCCTACCTGACACTCCTACCTGCTATTAGAACACATTCACCCAGAGTAGACACTCCTACCTGCTATTAGAACACATTCACCCAGAGTAGACACTCCTACCTGCTATTAGAACACATTCACCCAGAGTAGACACTCCTACCTATTATTAGAACACATTCACCCAGAGTAGACACTCCTACCTGCTATTAGAACACATTCACCCAGAGTAGACACTCCTACCTGCTATTAGAACACATTCACCCAGAGTAGACACTCCTACCTGCTATTAGAACACATTCACCCAGAGTAGACACTCCTACCTGCTATTAGAACACATTCACCCAGAGTAGACACTCCTACCTGCTATTAGAACACATTCACCCAGAGTAGACACTCCTACCTGCTATTAGAACACATTCACCCAGAGTAGACACTCCTACCTGCTATTAGAACAACACATTACCTGCTATTAGAACACCAGAGTAGACACTCCTACCTGCTATTAGAACACATTCACCCAGAGTAGACACTCCTACCTGCTATTAGAACACATTCACCCAGAGTAGACACTCCTACCTGCTATTAGAACACATTCACCCAGAGACACTCCTACCTGCTATTAGAACACATTCACCCAGAGTAGACACTCCTACCTGCTATTAGAACACATTCACCCAGAGTAGACACTCCTACCTGCTATTAGAACACATTCACCCAGAGTAGACACTCCTACCTGCTATTAGAACACATTCACCCAGAGTAGACACTCCTACCTGCTATTAGAACACATTCACCCAGAGTAGACACTCCTACCTGCTATTAGAACACATTCACCCAGAGTAGACACTCCTACCTGCTATTAGAACACATTCACCCAGAGTAGACACTCCTACCTGCTATTAGAACACATTCACCCAGAGTAGACACTCCTACCTGCTATTAGAACACATTCACCCAGAGTAGACACTCCTACCTGCTATTAGAACACATTCACCCAGAGTAGACACTCCTACCTGCTATTAGAACACATTCACCCAGAGTAGACACTCCTACCTGCTATTAGAACACATTCACCCAGAGTAGACACTCCTACCTGCTATTAGAACACATTCACCCAGAGTAGACACTCCTACCTGCTATTAGAACACATTCACCCAGCTATTAGACATTCACCCTACCTGCTATTAGAACACATTCACCCAGAGTAGACACTCCTACCTGCTATTAGAACACATTCACCCAGAGTAGACACTCCTACCTGCTATTAGAACACATTCACCCAGAGTAGACACTCCTACCTGCTATTAGAACACATTCACCCAGAGTAGACACTCCTACCTGCTATTAGAACACATTCACCCAGAGTAGACACTCCTACCTGCTATTAGAACACATTCACCCAGAGTAGACACTCCTACCTGCTATTAGAACACATTCACCCAGAGTAGACACTCCTACCTGCTAGAACACATTAGAACACATTCACCCAGAGTAGACACTCCTACCTGCTATTAGAACACATTCACCCAGAGTAGACACTCCTACCTGCTATTAGAACACATTCACCCAGAGTAGACACTCCTACCTGCTATTAGAACACATTCACCCAGAGTAGACACTCCTACCTGCTATTAGAACACATTCACCCAGAGTAGACACTCCTACCTGCTATTAGAACACATTCACCCAGAGTAGACACTCCTACCTGCTATTAGAACACATTCACCCAGAGTAGACACTCCTACCTGCTATTAGAACACATTCACCCAGAGTAGACACTCCTACCTGCTATTAGAACACATTCACCCAGAGTAGACACTCCTACCTGCTATTAGAACACATTCACCCAGACACTCCTACCTGCTATTAGAACACATTCAGTAGACACTCCTACCTGCTATTAGAACACATTCACCCAGAGTAGACACTCCTACCTGCTATTAGAACACATTCACCCAGAGTAGACACTCCTACCTGCTATTAGAACACATTCACCCAGAGTAGACACTCCTACCTGCTATTAGAACACATTCACCCAGAGTAGACACTCCTACCTGCTATTAGAACACATTTCACCCACCTGCTATTAGAACACATTCACTAGACCTACCTGCTATTAGAACACATTCACCCAGAGTAGACACTCCTACCTGACACTCCTACCTGAACACTATTAGAACACATTCACCCAGAGTAGACACTCCTACCTGCTATTAGAACACATTCACCCAGAGTAGACACTCCTACCTGCTATTAGAACACATTCACCCAGAGTAGACACTCCTACCTGCTATTAGAACACATTCACCCAGCTAGTAGAACACATTCCTAGACACTCCTACCTGCTATTAGAACACATTCACCCAGAGTAGACACTCCTACCTGCTATTAGAACACATTCACCCAGAGTAGACACTCCTACCTGCTATTAGAACACATTCACCCAGAGTAGACACTCCTACCTGCTATTAGAACACATTCACCCAGAGTAGACACTCCTACCTGCTATTAGAACACATTCACCCAGAGTAGACACTCCTACCTGCTATTAGAACACATTCACCCAGAGTAGACACTCCTACCTGCTATTAGAACACATTCACCCAGAGTAGACACTCCTACCTGCTATTAGAACACATTCACCCAGAGTAGACCTCCTACCTGCTATTAGAACACATTCACCCAGAGTAGACACTCCTACCTGCTATTAGAACACATTCACCCAGAGTAGACACTCCTACCTGCTATTAGAACACATTCACCCAGAGTAGTAGACACTCCTACCTGCTATTAGAACACATTCACCCAGAGTAGACACTCCTACCTGCTATTAGAACACATTCACCCAGAGTAGACACTCCTACCTGCTATTAGAACACATTCACCCAGAGTAGACACTCCTACCTGCTATTAGAACACATTCACCCAGAGTAGACACTCCTACCTGCTATTAGAACACATTCACCCAGAGTAGACACTCCTACCTGCTATTAGAACACATTCACCCCGAGTAGACACTCCTACCTGCTATTAGAACACATTCACCCAGAGTAGACACTCCTACCTGCTATTAGAACACATTCACCCAGAGTAGACACTCCTACCTGCTATTAGAACACATTCACCCAGAGTAGACACTCCTACCTGCTATTAGAACACATTCACCCAGAGTAGACACTCCTACCTGCTATTAGAACACATTCACCCAGAGTAGACACTCCTACCTGCTATTAGAACACATTCACCCAGAGTAGACACTCCTACCTGCTAAGCGTAAACTACTTGGTTACCGCAGTGTGAGTGTTTTTACTGCTCTTTATTTGTCCTTTCGGGATCCAACCCCTCCTCTTCCTCCTTTCTTTTTTGGCCTTTTTCTTGGAATGGATGACACAGAGAAAGAAGAGCTCTTTTCCAACAGAGGATTGCAGAGGACGTTGTTGACCTTCTACAATTTGTGAGATAAACTGTCATATAATATAACAAGTACTCAGGAATATAAAGCTAGACGGAGAAAATCATCATTTATCTACTGAGCAGTGACAGAACAGACAAAACTGTCAAGCTCTTTTCCTTCTTATTTTTGAATAGATGTAGATTCAAATTTGATCCTATTCAAGAAGTGTAATAAACGGACCAGGAAGGATAAATGTGAGAGAGTTCAGACCTCTTCCATGACCTCATACATCCCTCCTGTCTGTTGAGCTATTACAACCTGAGATAGAAAGATGTCTATCCACTTTGAACAGGGCCTCATCTGTCAGCCTCTCTACCATCAGTTAATCTCAACTCTTCTACTTCTTTGGATATAACTCAGTGATTTGTAGACAATCTGACTCGGTGACATTGTCTCATATGATTTCAGAAGATGGGACTGTGACCCCTTCAAGATCACCTGACCTGATTGGGCCAACCGGATGTTCAACGCGCCAACCGACGTCTCTGGCAGGGCAAAACCAGGAACTAAAACATCTTGATCCTCTAGAGGGACCTTTTTAAAGTCGACTCTCTCCCCCCCACTTCTTTCCGGTGGGGGGGAGGGCATAGCAGTGAGCCTATCACAGCTCGAGATTGGTCAATTCATTACCCAGTTAGCCTATCACAGCTCAGGACTGGTCCTTCATTAACCAAAGCCTATCACAGCTCAGGACTGGTCCCTTCGCTAGCCAGTTAGCCTATCAACTGTGAGGTTACTGAGACCAGGACCAGACCAGCAGCATGGAGGCTAGTCAGCGCCAAGGCCAGGGCAGCCCAGAGAGCCCTAACCGGGCGGTGGAGTACCTCCTGGAGCTCAACAACATTATAGAGAGCCAGCAGAAGCTCCTGGAGACCCAGAAACACCGTATCGATGAGCTGGAGGTTCAATTAGACCGGCTGGCCCAGGAGAATAAAGACCTACGCCTCGACCGCCAGCGACCTTTACCCCCTGAACCGCCACCCTGCCCCCCGCCACCACCTGCCACCAAAACATCCATACCCTCTGTACCAGTCCGCCCTGTTCAGACCCAGTCTTATAATCGTACCAGTACCAACACTACAGCCATACAGACCCCCACCCCCACCCCCACAGCCCTTCCAACCCCACCCCGGTGCTTGTACGGGATCAACGCAAACCTCAAACCCCCAAGACCCCACGCCGTACCCCCACACGCCCCAAACCCCCAAACGTACTCCAGTCACCACCCAGACCCCACACACTCCGCAGACCCCCAAACGAACCCCAGTCACCACCCAGACCCCACGCACTCCGCAGACCCCCAAACGAACCCCAGTCACCACCCAGACCCCCGCACCCCGCAGACCCCCAAACGGACCCCCCACACACGGCTGACACGAACCATCTCGACCGGAACAGGCACCAGCTTCGTGGAGATGGAGAAGGAGAGACTGGAGAGGATGGAGGAAGAGAGGACAGAGAGACTTCACAGCTCCACCTTGGGAAACCCCACCAACCACAGACAGTGAGTCATTACCTTACCTTTTAGTGTGTGTGTGTGTATGTATGTGTGTGTGTGTGTGTGTGTGTGTGTGTGTGTGTGTATGTGTGTGTGTATGTGTGTGTGTATGTGTGTGTGTGTGTGTGTGTGTGTGTGTGTGTGTGTGTGTGTGTGTGTGTGTGTGTGTGTGTGTGTGTGTGTGTGTGTGTGTGTGTTAGACCCCAAACTCCACTGCTGAACAGTGAACAGGTGTTTCTCTACACATACTACCGTACTTCACACTCCAGTGCTCTGAGTGAGTTCTTCAAGGACAATCAATCAAATGTATTTATAAAGCCCTTTTTACATCAGCCGATGTCACAAAGTGCTGTACAGAAACCAAGCCTAAAACCCCAAAACAGCAAGCAATGCAGGTGTAGAAGCACGGTGGCTAGGAAAAACTCCCTAGAAAGGTCAGAACCTAGAGAGAAACCTAGAGAGGAACCAGGCTATGTGGGGTGGCCAGTCCTCTTCTGGCTGTGCCGGGTGGAGATTATAACAGAACATGGCCAAGATGCGGGTTTAAGGAAGAGGGATGGTATATCTTTTCAGACAGATAAGAATGTTCTTTGATGTTCCATGAGTGGAGAAGAGTATATCTTTTAGACAGATTGGAATGTTTGTTTTATGAGGGGAGTAGAAGACAATCTCCAGACCTGAAGACACTGCGCTTATTGTGTGGATCGGAGAAAGTGTGAGAACTGATGACGTCATTTTGATCTTCTCTTTAAAATGTAATGTTCTTTGTATTTTGGGTCAGTACTCTCTTGAATTAAACGCTGTTACCTGACTTTTAAGACTGGTCTCGATCTATTTCATGCAAAAATGATAAACTTACAACTTATTATGAAATAGATAAGAGTGTGAATTTGGTTTTGGCTACAAAACATATAGGAATTTAGAATTCCTCTAACACTAAGCTAGCTAACTTTAGTAGTGTCTAAGCTAGCTAACTTTAGTAGTGTCTAAGCTAGCTAAATTTAGTCGTGTCTAAGCTAGTCTAGCCATCGGTGATCCTCTTTTCATTTTCCATTGGTTTTGTCTTGTCTTGTATCACACCTGATTTCAATCCCATCAATTACACATTGTGTATTTAACCCTCTGTTCCCCATCATGACTTCTGGCGCCATCATGACTTCCGGCGCCGACAGAGATGGCCGCCTCGCTTCGCGTTCCTAGGAAACTATGCAGTTTTCTGTTTTTTTACGTGTTATTTCTTACATTAGTACCCCAGGTCATCTTAGGTTTCATTACATACAGTCGAGAAGAACTACTGAATATAAGATCAGCGTCAACTCACCATCAGTACGACCAAGAATATGTTTTTCGCGATGCGGATCCTGTGTTCTGCCTTACAAACAGGACAACGGAGTGGATTCCATGCAGCGACCAAAAAAACGACTCCGAAAAAGAGGGAAACGAGGCGGTCTTCTGGTCAGACTCCGGAGACGGGCACACCGTGCACCACTCCCTAGCATTCTTCTTGCCAATGTCCAGTCTCTTGACAACAAGGTTGATGAAATCCGAGCAAGGGTAGCATTCCAGAGGGACATCAGAGACTGTAACGTTCTTTGCTTCACGGAAACATGGCTCACTGGAGAGACGCTATCCGAGGCGGTGCAGCCAACGGGTTTCTCCACGCATCGCGCCGACAGAAACAAACATCTTTCTGGTAAGAAGAGGGGCGGGGGCGTATGCCTTATGACTAACGTGACATGGTGTGATGAAAGAAACATACAGGAACTCAAATCCTTCTGTTCACCTGATTTAGAATTCCTCACAATCAAATGTAGACCGCATTATCTACCAAGAGAATTCTCTTCGATTATAATCACAGCCGTATATATCCCCCCAAGCAGACACATCGATGGCTCTGAACGAACTTTATTTAACTCTCTGCAAACTTGAAACCATTTATCCGGAGGCTGCATTCATTGTAGCTGGGGATTTTAACAAGGCTAATCTGAAAACAAGACTCCCTAAATTTTATCAGCATATCGATTGCGCAACCAGGGGTGGAAAGACCTTGGATCATTGTTACTCTAACTTCCGCGACGCATATAAGGCCCTGCCCCGCCCCCCTTTCGGAAAAGCTGACCACGACTCCATTTTGTTGATCCCTGCCTACAGACAGAAACTAAAACAAGAGGCTCCCACGCTGAGGTCTGTCCAACGCTGGTCCGACCAAGCTGACTCCACACTCCAAGACTGCTTCCATCACGTGGACTGGGAGATGTTTCGTATTGCGTCAGATAACAATATTGACGAATACGCTGATTCGGTGTGCGAGTTCATTAGAACGTGCGTTGAAGATGTCGTTCCCATAGCAACGATTAAAACATTCCCTAACCAGAAACTGTGGATTGATGGCAGCATTCGTGTGAAACTGAAAGCGCGAACCACTGCTTTTAATCAGGGCAAGGTGTCTGGGAACATGGCCGAATACAAACAGTGCAGCTATTCCCTCCGCAAGGCTATCAAACAAGCTAAGCGTCAGTACAGAGACAAAGTAGAATCTCAATTCAACGGCTCAGACACAAGAGGCATGTGGCAGGGTCTACAGTCAATCATGGACTACAGGAAGAAATCCTGCCCAGTCACGGACCAGGATGTTTAGTCTCCCAGGCAGACTAAATAACTTTTTTGCCCACTTTAAGGACAATACAGTGCCACTGACACGGCCTGCAACGCAAACATGCAGTCTCTCCTTCACTGCAGCTGAGGTGAGTAAGACATTTAAACGTGTTAACCCTCGCAAGGCTGCAGGCCCAGACGGCAGTCCCAGACGGCATCCCCAGCCGCGCCCTCAGAGCATGCGCAGACCAGCTGGCCGGTGTGTTTACGGACATATTCAATCAATCCCTATACCAGTCTGCTGTTCCCACATGCTTCAAGAGGGCCACCATTGTTCCTGTTCCCAAGAAAGCTAAGGTAACTGAGCTAAACGACTACCGCCCCGTAGCACTCACTTCCGTCATCATGAAGTGCTTTGAGAGACTAGTCAAGGACCATATCACCTCCACCCTACCTGACACCCTAGACCCACTCCAATTTGCTTACCGCCCAAATAGGTCCACAGACGATGCAATCTCAACCACACTGCACACTAGCCGGCTTGTCACCAAAAGCACTCACAAACTTCTACAGATGCACAATTGAGAGCATCCTGGCGGGCTGTATCACCACCTGGTACGGCAACTGCTCCGCCATAAGACTCTCCAGAGGGTAGTGAGGTCTGCACAACGCATCACCGGGGGCAAACTACCTGCCCTCCAGGACACCTACACCACCCGATGTTACAGGAAGGGCATAAAGATTATCAAGGACATCAACCACCCGAGCCACTGCCTGTTCACCCCGCTATCATCCAGAAGGCGAGGTCAGTACAGGTGCATCAAAGCTGGGGCCGAGAGACTGAAAAACAGCTTCTATCTCAAGGCCATCAGACTGTTAAACAGCCACCACTAACATTGAGTGGCTGCTGCCAACACACTGACACTGACTCAACTCCAGCCACTTTAATAATGGGAATTGATGGGAAATGATGTAAATATATCACTAGCCACTTTAAACAATGCTACCTTATATAATGTTACTTACCCTACATTATTCATCTCATATGCATACGTATATACTGTACTCTATATCATCGACTGCATCCTTATGTAATACATGTATCACTAGCCACTTTAACTATGCCACTTTGTTTACATACTTATCTCATATGTATATACTGTACTCGATATCAGCTACTGTATCTTGCCTATGCTGCTCTGTACCATCACTCATTCATATATCTTTATGTACATATTCTTTATCCCCTTACACTGTGTATAAGACAGTAGTTTTGGAATTGTTAGTTAGATTACTTGTTGGTTATTACTGCATTGTCGGAACTAGAAGCACAAGCATTTCGCTACACTCGCATTAACATCTGCTAACCATGTGTATGTGACAAATAAAATTTGATTTGATTTGATTTGATGTCATTATCGGTGATGGTTTTGTTTGTATGTGATGTGCAAGTTATGATCTGGTGCGCAACGGGTTTTTGTACCCACTTTTATTATTTTGTATATTTTGGTTTTCAGAGTTTTGTGAAGCACTTATTTAAACGACTCCATTTATACCAAGTTCGTTCTCCTGCGCCCGACTTCCCTGCCACCAACACGCACACATTACACGGTTGTTGAGCAAGCTGCCCAAGTTAAATGGCTTTGCTAAGATATCATTACTCCCCATAATCCATAGCTACATGGGTTTACTACACAGCCTGCTAGGACTCTGTCAACCCTGGGGAAACATGCCAATATAACCTGGTACTAGCTACGCTACAAATAAATATCCGGACGATACAAGGACACGATCCGGAGGAGGAAAGCAATGAGAGGTGGTGCTATCTGTCAGTGTAGGTATCTCTTTTGGGTCTTCACAGTCACTATAAGTGATACATTGTGGTTTGCTGATGTTGTCACGCGTTCAGCACTTGGTCCAATTTGTCAGATTTAAAAAAAAAAAATTAAGTGAGAGGGCTGGAAGAGTTGGGAGATGAGAGATGTGCTAAGGTGACCGAGGCATGCACAACTATGCCCTGTAACGTTACTGCCTCAATCTGCAGCCAGCCAGCTAATGGTAATACAAACGATACAAGATACCTGCATAAACAAACATTTCATGATCAGCTAGCTATATGGAATCGTAATAGTTTAACAGGCAAAAACAACCTAAAACTAATGTATGCAAGGTAGATGACTAGCTAAGTAAACCTACCAATTCTCTGCGGCTAGACAGCCAGCCAGCCGTATTGACTTATTATGGGTTTGCGACCTACACACACTACGATGTGTATTGTAGGCAGGTAACCATGCCACAATTAACACAGAATTTATTTATCAACGTATCAAGATAAAATATTGTATTCAGGCAACATATGAGATGTGAAAAGGCAACATTATATTCCGAATACAATTTATTTTCTATCGCTTCATCACAAATAATAAATTCGCCATTGATTTAAAAAAAATGTTTTTGTCGTTTTTTTTTTTACATGGTTGCATCACATTTCTGTCCTTTCACCTGAAGCATCATCCATACCTTTCACCTGAAGCATCATCCATACCTTTCACCTGAAGCATCATCCATACCTTTCACCTGAAGCATCATCCA
The DNA here is from genome assembly GCF_018296145.1 of Oncorhynchus tshawytscha. NCBI lineage: Eukaryota > Metazoa > Chordata > Actinopteri > Salmoniformes > Salmonidae > Oncorhynchus > Oncorhynchus tshawytscha. Next base: position 44,056,742 of record NC_056450.1, read on the forward strand.
TACCTTTCACCTGAAGCATCATCCATACCTTTCACCTGAAGCATCATCCATACCTTTCACCTGAAGCATCATCCATACCTTTCACCTGAAGCATCATCCATACCTTTCACCTGAAGCATCATCCATACCTTTCATCTGAAGCATCATCCATACCTTTCACCTGAAGCATCATCCATACCTTTCATCTGAAGCATCATCCATACCTTTCACCTGAAGCATCATCCATACCTTTCATCTGAAGCATCATCCATACCTTTCATCTGAAGCATCATCCATACCTTTCATCTGAAGCATCATCCATACCTTTCATCTGAAGCATCATCCATACCTTTCATCTGAAGCATCATCCATACCTTTCATCTGAAGCATCATCCATACCTTTCATCTGAAGCATCATCCATACCTTTCACCTGAAGCATCATCCATACCTTTCACCTGAAGCATCATCCATACCTTTCACCTGAAGCATCATCCATACCTTTCATCTGAAGCATCATCCATACCTTTCATCTGAAGCATCATCCATACCTTTCATCTGAAGCATCATCCATACCTTTCACCTGAAGCATCATCCATACCTTTCACCTGAAGCATCATCCATACCTTTCATCTGAAGCATCATCCATACCTTTCACCTGAAGCATCATCCATACCTTTCACCTGAAGCATCATCCATACCTTTCACCTGAAGCATCATCCATACCTTTCACCTGAAGCATCATCCATACCTTTCACCTGAAGCATCATCCATACCTTTCATCTGAAGCATCATCCATACCTTTCACCTGAAGCATCATCCATACCTTTGATCTGAAGCATCATCCATACCTTTCATCTGAAGCATCATCCATACCTTTCATCTGAAGCCTCGAAATGTGTACAATCAGAGTGACTATACATCCGAGAAGTCAAATCAAATCGTATTGGTCACATTTCGGCAGGGTAGCCTAGTGGTTAGAGTGTTGGACTAGTAACCGGAAGGTTGCAAGTTCAAACCCCTGAGCTGACAAGGTACAAATCTGTCGTTCTGCCCCTGAACAGGCAGTTAACCCACTGTTCCTAGGCTGTCATTGTAAATAATAATTTGTTCTTAACTGACTTGCCTAGTTAAATAAAGGTCAAATAAAAAAATAAACATGTGTTTTGTGGATGTTATTGTGGGTGTAGTGAAATGCTTGTGTTTCTAGGTCCAACAGTGCAGTAATATCTAACAATTTCACAGCAATACACACAAATCTAAAGTAATTAATAAT
>NC_056450.1:44062994-44065494 GCF_018296145.1 Oncorhynchus tshawytscha
GAACCATTATGTCTAGAACCATTATGTCTAGAACCATTATGTCTAGAACCATTATGTCTAGAACCATTATGTCTAGAACCATTATGTCTAGAACCATTATGTCAGATCATGAAATGAGTGTTCAAATGCATTTTTACCTGGCCAGATTAAAAATTATGGATTTTTTATTTTTAAGCACTGAAAAATTCAGCATGGACCAGATAGATGCGCGTGTCCCCACTATTTCTTGTTTTTGTTTCTGCAGTGAGGATTCACCCTCATTTAGAGAATGATTTGTAATGTATCTGCAGAAACACATTGTTATAAACTCCAAAAGCCTCAGAGGCTCTGTTGTTACGTTTGATGTCGGAGCACCGAGACGTGAGTAGAAATCGCTAAGCAGTGTAATTTGAAGCAGTGTGCCGATACCTGTATCACTTTGTTAGAAGCAAGTGATCAATGATGGCCGAAGCTTCATTTCGTCAAACAACCACCTGATTGGTTTGGTTTTGGTTTGGTAGAAGAGAAAGGCTACGCTGTGCACTCGCTACCGAGTGTGGGACGTCATCTATAATAATTTGGTTGCTCTAAACTCTTTTGACCAGCAGGTGCCACGAGTGTACACTGTGTTGATAAAAGCGTTGTTGTTGAAAATAGGTTAAATACTCAATTTGCTGTAAAACCTCAATGCTTCAGGAGGCTTTGTTTCCATATCACTAGCAGTATGCAAGTCAGGGAGCCGAATGAATGACTCTTTCACCAATGCTATTTGTTCACAAATGACCCATCCCTAATTCCTATTGGAATCCAGACAGATATCCAACCATTTTTATGACTCGCCATTCTGTAGTTAGAATGATTGCCAAGGTAGGGAAGATTTATAAATGAGACAACCTAAACCATCGAAACTGGAACAACCATCTCAATAATGGGTGAAAATGTAGGTTATTTGTCTTTGTGTAGTATAAGATCAAATAACCAATCAATGTGCATGCAGAAATATAGATGTTAAAACAAACTATTTGAAAAAGCAACCAAGCATGATGGGAAATATTATACAATGGCACTGGACGAGATGGCTGCCGTTTTACATGCTCCTAACCAATTGTGCCGTTGTGTGTGTTTTTTGCGTTATTTGTAACTTATTTTGTACAGAATGTTTCTGCCACCGTCTCTTATGACCGAAAGAGCTCCTGAACATCAGAACAGCGATTGCTCACCTGGACAAAGATTATTATTTTTTTCTTTAACGAGTCGGACGCAAAAGAAAGATTTACTTCAGACACCAGACAAATCCCCGTCCTTCACACGAAGAAGAGTAAGAGTAGTAGGTTAGAGGTTAGAGTGCCTTGTAAGGATCCAACGGAGAGTGATCCACCACTACCATCAGTCCTATTAGCCAACGTGCAATCATTGGATAACAAAATGGATGAGCTCCGATCACGACTATCCTACCAATGGGACATTAAAAACTGTAATATCTTATGTTTCACAGAGTCGTGAATACTGGGTTTTTAGTGCATCAGCAAGATAGAACAGCTGCCTCCGGTAAGACAAGGGGTGATGTTCTGTGTCTATTTGTAAATAACAGCTGGTGAATGAAATCTCAAAGTCTCGAGGTTTTGCTCGCCTGAGGTAGAGTATCTCATGATAAGCTGTAAACCACACTATTTATAAAGAATTTTCATATATATTTTTCGTAGCTGTCTATTTACTACCACAAACCGATGCTGGAATTAAGACCGCACTCAACAGGAAAACGCTCATATAAGAAGTGGCACTCATAGATAGGGGGACAGCATACAAGCAAAAATTAAAGCAGGAAGCACCAGTGACATGATCAATAAAAAAATGGTCAGAGCAGATGCTACGCTGCAGGACTGTTTTGCTATCACAGACTGGAATATGTCCCGTGATTCTTCCGATGGCATTGAGGAGTAAACCACATCAGTCACTGGCTTTATCAATAACATCGATGACGTTGTCCCCACAGTGACCGTACGTACATACCCCAGCCAGAAGCCATGGATTACAGGCAACATCCGCACTGAGCTAAAGGGTCAAGCTGCCGCTTTCACGGAGTGGGACTCTAACCCGGACGCTTATAAGAAATCCTGCTTTGCCCTCCGAGGAACCATCAAACATGCAAAGCATCAATACAGGACTAAGATTGAATCCTACTACACCAGCTCTGACGCTTGTCGGATGTAGCAGGGGTTGCAATCTATTTCGGACTACAAAGGGAAGCATAGCAGTGGCCTGCCCAGTGACACGAGCCTGACAGATAAGCAAAATGACATCTATGCAAGCTTCAAGGCAAGCAACACTGAAGCATGCATGAGAGCACCAGATGTTTCAGATGACTATTTTCTTGTTTTTAATTTAAATGTTATTTTTTTAAATATTTTTTTTAATTTTTTTTTTTTACTTCAGTTTATTTTTGTAAATACTTTCTTAACACTTATTTGTCTTAAAACTGCATTGGGTCAGGCGTCAGGGTAGCCTAGTGGTTAGAGCGTTG